>NC_133648.1:280071561-280218872 GCF_009905375.1 Apium graveolens
GAAGTTTCTGCATTTCCTTCACCATTGGCATGACTTGCAAAACTTTCTTCTCTTTCTCCCACTGAGTTTGTGCTATCAAATTCAGGTGTTTGAGATGAGTTTCCATTATCATGATTCACTTGCTTAGTTGACTCTTCATTCATTCTGTTGTCTGTGTTGATTTCATCTTTATCATCAGAATCACTATCAATGTTCAAATTTCCAAACTTAAGGGTTTCAACTTCACTTTCATCAAGGCACTGTAAGCATGGACACTTATCATTATCAAAAGTCACATTTAAGCTTTCCGTAATCTTCTTTTGTTTAATCACATAAACTCTGTAGGCAGTTCTTTCCAATGAATATCCCAGAAAAATTGCTTCAAAAACTTTAAAGTCAAATTTTCCCACATATTATTTCACACAAAATACTTGCTTCCAAACACATGCAGATGCTTTACTGTAGGCTTCCTTTTTGACAAAATTGAGTAAAGTGACTTGCCAAGATTTTTGTTAATGAGATATCTATTTTGAGTATAGCATGCAATGTTGATAGCTTTTTCCCAAAAACTTGTCGGCAACTTGGCATCTTGCAGCATTGTTCTAAAAGATTCTACTAGTGTTCTATTCTTTCTCTCAACTACCCCATTTTGCTGAGGTGTCCTTGCAGATAAGAACTCTTGAACAATGCCCTTATCCTTGCAGAATTCATGCAGAATTGTATTTCTGAATTCTGTGCCATTGTCACTCCTCAATCTTTTCACACAATTCTGATCTTCAGCCTGCTTCTCAATTTTCTTGATGTGTTCAATTATGATGTGTGGAGTTTCATCCTTAGAATGCATAAACTCTACCCATGTGTACCTTGAGTAGTCATCCGCCATCACAAGTGCATATTTCTTTCTAGAAATAGATAAGACATTAAATGGTCCGAATAGGTCCATGTCAATGAGTTGCAAATGTGCACTTATAGAATTCACAGTTTTGCTCTTGTGGCTTGATCTCTTCATTCTGCCTTTTTGACAAGCCTCACAGACTTCATTTCGAGTAAACTCCAAGTTTGGCATGTCCCTCACTAACTCCATTTTTAACCAGGGTATTGATTGCCTTGTAATTCAGGTGAGAGAGCTTTTGTGCCATAGCTTGCTTTGCTCAACAGATGCCTTGGTGTAGAAGCATCATATTCCATCCTTATTTATTGAGTGTAAGTCTGCAACAAATAAGATTCCCTTTCTTGTTCCTTTCAAAGCAATTTCACCAGTCTTTTTGCTGATTATTGAACAATCTCCTTTGTCAAATGAAACATTGAATTCTTTATCTATGAATTGACTGAAACTCAGGAGATTCACTTCTAAACCAACCACAAGTTCTACATCTTCAATGACAATATTTCCAAAAACCAAATTACCATATCCCATTGTGAATCCTTTGCTTTATCTCCAAAGGTCACTAATGGGCCAACCATCTCCTCAAACTGTGATAGCAGGGCCTTATCACCTGCCATATGTCTTGAGCATCCACTGTCTATGATCGATATGACTCACTTTATTTTTTCCTGTACATAGTGAGGATTAAGTATATTTAGCTAGCCAAGCAATGTTGGGTACTTTCTTCTTATTAACAAATTTAGTAGAAGTAGAATTTGATGATTTAGAAAGAACAATGTTCATAGATTGATTTGCAAATTCCTTTTTAGCTGCAAACCCAATGTTAACTTCTTTGAGGTCTACTCTCAACTTGCGACAACTTTTCATCACTTTCATGTTGCAAGGAATGCAATCAAACTTGTCATATAATGAGTATGGTGTTAGTGTTTATGCCCTATAGACAACACTAGGATATTTTAGTTTAAGACATTTCGATTATTAATATTTATGTTCTATCGATTATTCCCTTTATAATTTATTAATTCTTAATTTACTGCGATATAAATGTTAGATTAATAAATGTCCTTGGAATATGATATGAAATTCTATATCTTTAAGTACATGACTTAGAAATGAGATTATAAGAATAATATCAATTTTCCGAAAGGTCCCTAGTCGAGTATTATTATTAAGGGACAATAATAATGTATTAAGACTGGTGTGTTTGTTGACTGATGATCACATCTCATTGATCATAGGTATAGTGATACTAAAGTAAAAAACACAGGCATATGTAAATGTACATGGTGCTGGAGAGAACCGATGTGAGATTCTACATGTCTGTTGTGTCATAAGTAATTCTCATAGTGATAATGATGTAATGGTCCTTAGACTTGAAGTCATCATATTTTTATACGAGAATTAATATACATTGATTTCATTAAAAGTTATCCTTGACCGGGTAATGATAAAAGTGGACATTGGGTATATTATGAATCGTATGAGAAATATGAATGATCTAGATGAGATTTAACCCTCATATTTTAGAAGTGATATTATTGGCCTCTTGTGTGAGCTAGACTATGAAATGCGTGGACACGCTCAAATATTGATTTGATATGATAGTCTATTCATTGATCAAGAAAACTTGGATTAAACTATGATGAGGATGACACAATACATGCCTCTAGTTTAATCTATAATATTTGGTTAAAGGGATTATATTATATTGTAAATTATTCATAAAAGGTTTAATCGATCACCGATTCACTTATTATTACTTGGGTAGTAATGATGTATTACTAGATGCCGCTCATTATTTACGATTTTATATTAGATTTAAAATTCGTTGTCAACGTAATAATAACCTATAGGGTCACACACAAAGAATGTTTGAAGGATTATTTAATTTAAATTGAATTTAAATTAAAATAAAGTAGTTCGAATTATTTATAATATTAATTAAGTATGACTTAATTAATTAGATAAATAATGATATTCAGATTTACTAATATCAATTATGAAATTCAGTTGTTAAATAATTAAGTATGACTTAATTATTATACAAATATTAATTTTGAATTAATAATAATTCCTAATTAGTTAAGAGTTATAATTATTTTTTTATTCTTTATATAATATCTTTTGTGTGGCTGATTTTGTGAGCAAGACTTTTACTAAAACCCTAGCCACCAGGAGAGAAGATGGAGAGAGCAAGAAGAAATGAGTTTGTGCTAGTACACATCCAATCCTTGAGTTCAAGCATTCGTGTGGATACTGATAGCACGTAGATCGCGAGAACGGGATGCGTAGTGATTGAAAAAGTTTTGGATCTCTATTAGTCAACCAATTGGTAAAGCTTCATAAGGTAAACAATCTGATCTATGAATTAAATATATGTTTTTCGCATGGCTGCGGTGGGTTTCGAAAATTCTGGGTTTTCACGTTTTTAATTATTGTTTCCGTTGCGTTTATATGTTCGAAACCCTTCATACGGATCTTCAGTCTTTGCTTCATTATACTTGCATGCTCCCACTACAGGCTTACTAACAACCTTTTTACAAAGATGAGTTAGATGATTCACAGAGCCACACTGTTGACATTGTTTCCTAGGAGCATCTGTAATAAATGCAAAGTTATTGATTTTGTTTACTCCAATCTTCCCATTCATGTTCCTCTTTTTCTTTCCTCCATTCTCAGTTTTAATTTCCTTGACAGGTGTCTTAGAACCTTGATTGACCATGGGCATCTTTTCAATTTTAAAAGTTAGGGTTGTTTCTATACATTTCTTTTCATTGTCCACATCTGCAAGCTTCTGCTTGATAACCAACTCAACTTTACTAAAATTTAACTTCACATGCTTTGAATAAAGGTGCATCAACTTTCCTCAGCATAACTGGGACATCTTCATTTGTAACTGATTTACCTCTATCACCTTCAATTTTCTTGTTACTGTTTAAAATATCATAGTCAAGGCCAATGGCTATATTAGCACATGGCTTGTTCTTCTCATGGTACTGACCAACTAACTGAGAAGCATTCCTGAAAGACTTCAACTTTACTTCATTCTTCTCTATCTTTTCCCTCAATACAGCTTATATTTCACCAGCACACTTCAGCTTGTTCTTCAAATATTCATTTTCTTGCTTGACTGTCTCAGGCTCCACAAGCAACAGCTCAAATTCTTGTTTTTCATTCTCAAGCTTCTCATTAGCTTTTGACAGCCTACTAACCTCCTCAGTAGCTACCACCATGCTAGTATGAATGTGGAACATCTTTATGCTCATCTTTTCAACAGTCTCTTTATATTGACTTGTATTTAAATCAAGAATGGTAAGAATGGGTACCTCTATTTTTGATGAGGATGACTCTCCTTGCTCTATGGTCATGAATTTATAATTTCCAAACTCCTCATTATCATCATCATCAGTATCATCCCAACTCTTTCCTTCTGCAATGTAAGCTTTACCCTGTTGCTTCTTCAAGTGAGCTTCATAATTTTCCTCCAACTCAAGATAGGCTTTATCTTTCTTCACCTTCTTAGGCTTCCTGCATTCAGTAGCAAAGTGGCCCAATTTATAATAATTGAAGCACCTTATTTTTGATTTGTCAACAAATCCAGTCTTGTAGCCACTTTTGCCACCAGGAGTGTATTGTCCCTTTCCTTTCCAGCTGTTGTCCTTGTCAGATGTATGTCCTTTACTCTTGAAGAACTTTGGCTTTTTCACTCTAATATTAGAGAATTTCCTGGCCAGATAAGCCATGGATTGATCTAACTCGTCCAATTCATCCAATGTATAGAACCTCATCTTCTTCAAGTTCCAGAATAACTTGCTTCATTGGTTCCTTGTTCTTTTGCTCAATACTTGAGACATCTGGAATATGGATCTCTAGTTCATCATCAGATGACTTGTTATAATTAACAACTAGTGCACTTTTTCCATCAACAATGTTCCCTTGTCCAGTTCTTAAGGATTTTCTTTGAATCATTTCCGGTTCATATGTATTCAAAATCCTATATAAAACCTCTAGTGTTATCTTGCTATACTCTTTTTCTTCTCTTATGACTGATATTTTCTGTTCAAGATGGTCAGGAAGGTGAGCAAAAACTTCAAGTTAACATCCTCAGATTCATAGTACTTGTCATGAAGCTGCAAGTCATTAATCAGCTTGTTGAATCTTTCAAACACATTAGTAACACTCTCCTTTGGTTTTGCCATGAAACCCTCATACTGAGACACCAGTATTCTCCTTTGATTTGACCTAACTTCCTCTATACCTTCACACGGTATCTCAATATTCTCCCAGATTTGCTTGGTTGTGTCATAGTTGATAATATTGTTGTACATGACATTATCAAGTGACTCTATCAGAGTTAATTTTAGGCCACTGTCAAGAGAGGATTTTTCCTTTTCAATTTTTATGTATTTTGAAGGATCTTTAGGACCATAATGAGCTGGGAAGACCATGTCTCCATCTGTAGATTATTCAATCCTTTCCATAGGAGTAAAAGGTCCGTTCTTCAGAATCTGGATGTATAAAGGGTTGGCCATCCTTCAAAACAACATCATCTTTTTTTCCATAATGTGTAGTTGTATTTATCAAAGACTAGTATCTTTATACTGCTTATGTTTTGTGTATTCATTCTTCCAAGATCTTGATCTATTTACTTTCAGATTTTCTCTGATACCACTTAGATATTTTAAATCATTTTTTAGTTTTTTTGGTTGTGTGAACGAAGCTGATAAGAAATGCAGTTATATTATGTTAGAAGAAATAAACTAGCACACACAATATTTCAAAACTCACTTAATTTTATATTAAAATCAAGTTAGGTCTTGCTACGAATTTTGGGTTCTTTGTAAGTAAAGAACTCAACTTCTATCTTGAGAGAATAAGAGGGTTGAATCTATTTGTTACTTCTAAACTAAGGACCGGTGCATGCCTTATACACTAGCACAGGTTTACAAAACTTGCACTAAAATGTACTAAACCCTTTTCTAAAGCAACCTAATTCTATTTCTATTCCTGGATTAGTAAATCTGTGCAAAATCTTGCAGGTCTGTGCCCATCCTTTGTCTAGTTAATCTTGGCCCTTGATCTTGTATTCTCTCCAGCTACTTTGTAGACTTTTCATTCTAGTTGATAGATTGTTTGTGGACTGATAATCTTGAATCTTCATTTTTTTGCATTCTATATTTGAGAGGCATATCGACATTTCTAGTTTGTACTATCGAGAAGTGATATCTTGATAAGTATAATGACTTATCGAGATCTCTGAGTTCTCTATAGGTATATTTGACTTGTCGAGGTCTCTTGATATTTGCATGCTAAATTGCTTGTCGATATGTCTGAGATCTCCACATGTAGAATTGACTTGTCGATATCGCAGAGATCTCTATATAAATTTTGACTTGTCGATATCTCATAGATCTCTATATACATTTTGACTTGTCGATATCTCTGAGATCTCTAATGATAATTTGACTTGTCGATATCTCCAAAATTTTTACATCTTCATTTTGACTTGTCAATATCTCCGAGTTCTTTACATGCAGAAATGACTTGTCGATATCTCCAATCTTCATATCTTCATTTGACTTGTCGATATCTCTGAGACTTCTCTATAAGCCATTTGGTCTTCTCGATAAGTCATTCTGGAGTTCTCGAATGACTTCTCTATATTGCTTGATCTGTGACTTGCCGATATCTTAACTTAGAACATTTTTCATAAAACAGATTTATTCAACTCCAAGCTTCTGTATCATTTCTCTGAGGCATGATCTATCTTGATCCTCTTCGAGAGTTTATTCCTTAGGCTTGAACTGTTTACAGAAAAATACTCCAGTCTAATCTTCTAACCATATTAAAGGTAATACAATACAAAATATAAAGAAAATTATCAATCAACTAAATCTTAGGGTTGTCAATGTGACTCAGTCTTGTTATTGTATAGGCATGACTTTCACAATATTCCCTAAACAAAATTTTAATCGCAACATGCAACATTACCAATCAGGGTTAAGAGAAATTCAGTAGACAAAGCACTTCAAAATTTAAATCGAAACCTTAACCAAACTGAAAATAAGGCCTAGTTCGATAATTTAATTAAGTCCACACAAGAATAGAATTGTTGTGCAAGACATGCCTGTACTATAACAAGACTAAGTGAAATTGACAGACCTAAGTAAGTTGTATGATAATTAAAGTTTACATTTTGTATTGTATCACTTAAGTCTGTAAAAGTGTAAATAGATTAGATTGAAGTATTTTTCTGTAAACAGTCTCAAGCCTAAGAATAAACTCTGAAAGAAGATCATGAAGATCATGCCTCAGAGAAAGTGTGAAGAAGCTTGGAGTTGAATAAATCTGTTTTGGGAAAAACATTCTAAGTCAAGAAATCTACAAGTCACAGATTAAGTGTTATAGAGAAGTCATTCGAGAAATCCAGAATGACTTATCGAGAAGTCAATGAAAGCTTATAGAGAAGTCTCAGAGATATCGACAAGCCAAATTGAAGACATGAAGATTGAAGATATCGATAAGTCATTTCTCCACTAGAGAACTCAGAGATATCGATAAGTCAAAATAACACTAGAGATCTCTGAGATATCAACAAGACATTTCTTCAGTAGAGAACTCAGAGATATCGATAAGTCAAATTATCACTAGAGATCTCTAAGATATCGACAAGTCTTTTCTTCACTAAAGAACTCAGAGACTTTGATAAGTCAAACAACTATAGAGTAATTAGAGATCTCGATAAGTCATTATACTTATCGAGATGTCGAGTTCTTTATATAACAAACTGGAGATCTCGAAGTAAAACTCAAAGTACAAAGTGCAGACCAGTTAAATATCCAAGATTATCAATCAACAAATAAATCAATCACTGATTTGAAAAGTCTACAAAAGCAGCTTGAAGAGTACAAGATCAAAGGCCAAGATTAACTGACAAAGTAAAAGCATAGATATGCACGATTTGCAGAGTACACTATGCCAGAAATAGAAAGTTTTAGTTAACTTAAGTAGGGTTTAGTACATGGTATTGCATATTGTGTAAAACCAGTATTATTCCTGTTAAAACATATTATCTCTACATGACAGATTACTTTGTTCACCATTCATAAAAGTTTAAAAAGCCATTAAAATTGTCCAAAACACATTCACCCCCCATGTGTTGTATTCATTACCTAACAAGTGGTATCATAGCTAAATCTGAAAGCAAACAGATTAAAGATCTTGGAAGAATGAATACACAGAAGCTGAGCAGTATCAAAATCTCCACCTTTGATAAATCTAACTACACACTATGGAAAAAGAAAATGTTGTTGCTCATCAAGATGGAAAATCCATTATACATTCAGATCCTCAAAAATGGGCCTTTCACTCCCATGGTAAGAGTTGAGGAATCTACAGATGGGGACATGGTCATTCCAGCACATTATGCTCCTAAAGATCCTTCAGAATATAATGAAGCTAAAAAAGAAAAAGTCGCTCTGGATATTGGCTTGTAGCTGATCTTAATAGAGTCACTTGACAATGTAATATACAACAATATTGTCAACTGTGACACAACAAAACAAATCTGGGAGAAAATAGAAATCTTATGTGAAGGAACAGAGGAGGTTAGGTCAAACTAAAGGAGGATTGGTTTCTCAGTATGAAGGGTTTATGGCTAAACCAAAAGAAGGAATCACTGAAGTTTTTGAAAGGTTCAATAAATTGATAAATGACTTGCAGCTACATGATAAATATTATGAAGCTGAGGAGGTTAACCTAAAGTTCCTGCTAGCTCTTCCTGGCCATCTTGAACAAAAAATATCAGCTATTAGAGAAGGAAGAGTTTTAAGCAGAATAACTTTGGAAGTTCTATATGGAATCTTAAAAATGCTGCAAAGAAAGTCATTGAAAGCACACATGTTGTTAATGGCTCAAGTGCTTTGATTGTCAATGACAGAGAAGAAAGTGAATATGAGCAAGATGATCAAGTTCCAGTTGTTCAAGCCTTGGAACAGAAAAACAAAGGGCCTCAGAAGCAAGTTATGTTGGAGCTGGAGGAATATGAATATTACACTCTGGATGAGCTAGATGAATTGGATCAATCCATGGCTTACTTTGATTGGAAATTCTCTAACATAAGAGTCAAGAAGCCAAGATTCTTCAAAAGCAAAGGATAATCTTCCAACAACAACCATTGGAAACCAAAAGCTTAGTGTAATTCAGCTAGCAAAGGTGGCTACAAAACAGGATCTGTAGATAGATCAAAGATAAGGTGCTTTAATTGTGATGAGTTCGGTCACTTTGCTACTGAATGTAGAAATCCTAAGAAGGTGAAGAAGGATAAAGCTTACTTGGAATTGGAAGCAAAGTATGAAGCTCTCTTGAAGAAGCAGTCTGAAAAAGCCTATATTGCAGAATGAAAGAGTTGGGATGATACTGATATTGATGATGAGGATGAAGAAGTTGGAAACTATGCACTGATGGATTTTGAGCATGGAGAAGCATCCACTTCAAAATCAAAGATACCAACTCTAACCACTATTGATCTGAATGCTTATCAATATAAGGAGACTGTGGAAAAGATTAGTGTATAGATGTTTCATATACACACTAGCTTAGTAGCAGCTAGTGAGGATGTCAGTAGGCTAACAAAAGCTAATGAGAAGCTTGGGAGTGAGAAGAAAAAGATGGATCTACTGCTTGTGGAGCTTGAATAAGTCAAGGAAGAAAATGATAATCTAAAAAAACAAGCTGAAGTGTGCAAGTGAGATTGAAGCTGTATTAAGAGAAAAGATTGAGAAGAATGAGGTGAAACTGAAATCATTCAGGAATGCATCTAAGTTGGTTGGTCAGTACCATGAGAAGAACAAGCCATGTGCTAACATAGCTATTGGTCTTGATTATGTAGAAACAAGAAAGTTGTAGGTGATAAAGGAAAATCAACAAAGAATGAAGATGTCCCAGCTATGCTGAGAAAGGTTGGTTCACCTATGTTCAAAGCATGTGAAGTAAATTTCAGTGAAGAAGAGTTGATCATAAAGCAAGAAACTGCTGATGAAGACAATAAGAAGAAAAATGCAGAAACAACTCCAACTTCCAAAGCTGAAAATAAGCCCATGGTCAACCAAGATTCCAAGACACTTGTCAAGGAAATAAAAACCGAAGATGCAAGAAAGAAGAAGAAGAATAGAAATGGAAAGATAGGAATAAACAAAAGCAATAATTTTTCTTATGTTGCAGATGCTCCAAGAAAATAATTTAAAAAATGTGGCTTTGTGAATCATCTAACTCACATTTGCAAAAAGGTTGTTAGTAAGCCAGAAATAGGAGCATGCAAATATAATGAAGCAAAAACTGAAGATCCCTACTCATTCTGTGACAAGTTTGATTGCATACCTTGCAACATGAAATTAATGACAAGTTGCCACAAGCTGAGAGTTGATCTTAGGGAAATCAATATTGAATCTTCAGCTAAAAGGGACAATGCACATCATTCAATGAACTCTATTCTTTCTGAATCATCAAACTCTACCTCTATCAAATTTGTTAATAAGAAGAAAGTACCCAACACTGCTTGGGTTGCTAAACACACTTAAACTCATTGTGTGCAGGGAAAAAAGAAGAAAGTCATATGAATCATAGATAGTGGATGCTCAATACATATGACAGGTGATACGGCCCTGCTATCACAGTTTGAGGAGAAGGCGGGCCCATTAGTGACTTTTGGAGACAACAACAAAGGTTTTATAATGGGATATGGAAAATTAATTTCTATAAATATTGTCATTGAAGATGTAGCACTAGTAGCTGGACTTGAAGTGAATCTTCTCAGTGTTAGTCAATTTGCAGACAAAGGTTTCAAGGTTTTATTTAACAAAGAAGAATGCACTTTTATCAGCAAGAAAACTTATGAAGTTGCTCTGAAATGAGCAAGGAAAGGAAGCTTATTTGTTGCAGACTTGGACTCATCAAATGAGGATGAAATTGTTATTTCTACTCCAAGGCATCTGTAGAGCAAAGCAAACTATGGCATAAGAAGCTGTCTCACTTGAATTTCAAGGCAATCAATACTCTAGTCAAAAAGGAGCTAGTGAGAGACATGCCTAATCTGGAATTTGCTCAAGATGAAATCTGTGATGCTTGTCAAAAAGGAAAAATGAAAAGATCAAGTCAAAAAGTAAGACTGTGAATTCTATAAGTGCACCTTTGTAACTTATTCACATGGATTTATTTGGACCAGTTAATGTCCAGTTAATTTCAAGAAAAAGATATGCACTGGTGATGGTGGATGACTACTCAAGATATACATGGGTATAATTTATGCACTCTAAAATGAGACTCCACACATCATAATTGAGCACATCAAGAAGATTGAGAAGCAGGCTGAAGATCAGAATTGTGTAAAAAGATTGAGGAGTGATAATAAAACAAAATTCAGGAATGCAGCCTTAACTGAATTCTGCAAAGACAAAGACATTGTTCAAGAATTCTCAGCTGCTAGAATACCTCAACAAAATGGGGTAGTTGAGAGAAAGAACAGAACACTAGTAGAAGCTGCTAGAACAATGCTGCAAGATGCAAAGTTGCCAACTAGTTTTTGGGAAGAAGCTGTGAACACTGCATGCTATACTTAAAATAGATATCTCATTAACAAGATTCTTGGCAAATCACCCTACTCAATCTTGTCTAAAAGGAAGCCTACTGTGAAGCATCTTCATGTGTTTGAAAGCAAGTGCTATGTTTTGAAGGACAACTCTGAATATGTGGGAAAATTTGACTCTAAAGTTTTTGAGGCAATTTTTCTAGGATATTCATTAGAAAGAACTGCCTACAAGGTCTATGTGCTTGAACAAAATAAAATTATGGAAAGCACAGATGTTATTTTTGATGATGACAAGTGCCCGGGCTTGAAATGCCTTGATGAAAATGAAGCTGAAGCCCTAAAGTTTGAAAATCTTAACATTGATAGTGATCTGATGATGAAGCTGAAGTCAACACAAATCACAGAATAGATGAAGAGTCAACTGAACAAGTGAATCATGAGAATGGAAGCTCATCTCATGAACCTGAATTTGATAGCACAAACTTAGGGAGAGAAAGAAAGGAAGGTTCTGCAAGTCATGTCAATGTTGAAGAAAACACAGAAAACTCTAGTTAACAAACTCACACCAGAAAGTGGGATAGAAGTCACACTACCGAAGCAATTATTGGTGATCAACATGCTGGAGTAAGGACTAGAAGTGCAACTGCAAATGAATGCCTTCATGCATATTTTCTGTCACAAGTTGAGCCAAAGAAGACTTAGGAAGCCCTTCTTGATCCTGATTGGATATCTGCTATGCAAGAAGAGCTAAATCAGTTTGAAAGAAGCAAGGTTTGGAAATTGGTTCCAGCACCGAAGAACAGAAGTATAGTTGGAACAAAGTGGGTGTTCAGGAACAAAATGGATGTAAATGGAATAGTCACCAGAAACAAAGCAAGGTTGGTTGCAAAAGGCTACTCATAGGAAGAAAGAATTAATTATGATGAAACTTTTTCTCCAGTTGCAAGAATTGAAGCAATAAGGAATTTTCTTGCATTTGCTGCACATTCAAATTTCAAGATATATCAAATGGATGTGAAGAGTGCATTTCTTAATGGTGAGTTTGAAGAAGAGGTTTATGTGCAACAACCACCTGGCTTTGAAGATCCAGGATTTCCTAGTTTTGTATACAATTTATTCAAGGCTCTCTACAGACTAAAACAAGCACCTAGAGCTTGGTAAGACACATTGTCAGAATTTTTGATTAAGCATGGATTCACTAGAGGTACTGGTTATAAGACTCTCTTTTACAAGAAGCTTGATTATGATATGATCCTAGTTCAGATCTATGTGGATGATATTATCTTTTGTTCTACCAATGAAAAGCTTTGCCAAAGATTCTCTAAGCTTATGCAAAGTGAATATGAAATGAGTATGATGGGGGAATTAAGTTACTTTCTTGGACTTCAAGTTAGTCAAAGAAGTGATGGAATTCATCATCAGCCAAACTAAGTATGTCAAAGATTTATTGAAAAAGTTTGGTATGGTTGATTGTTCACCTGCAGCTACACCTATGTCTACATCTATAAAGTTGGATGAAGATAAAAAGGGCAAGAGTGTAGATATCTCAAGCTATAGAGGATCTTTGCTTTACTTAACTGTAAGTAGACCAGACATCATGTTTGCAACATGTTTGTGTGCAAGATTTCAAGCCAATCCAAAAGAATCATATTTGATGGATGTGAAAAGGATTTTCAGAGACTTGAAGGGGACTCCAAACTTGGGATTATGGTATCCTAAGGGAACTGGCTTTGAAGCTGTTGGATACACAGATGCAGATTTTGTTGGATGCAGGGTTGACAGGAAGAGCACTGGTGGAAGCTGTCAGTTTTTTGGACATAGACTTGTATCCTGGTATAGCAAGAAATAATAATTTGTATCAACTTCCACAGCTAAGGCTGAATACATAGCTGCGGGAAGTTACTGTGCTCAAGCGCTTTGGATTAGAAATCAACTAATGGATTATGGCCTAGTGTTACACAAAATTCCTATTATGTGTGACAATACTAGTGCTATATCTATTGTGGCTAATCCAGTTAATCATTCTAGAACAAAGCACATTGATGTAAGGTACCATTTTATTAGAGAACATGCTACAAATGGTACCATTGAGCTCATTTTTGTTCCAACAGAAAAATAATTAGCTGATATTTTTACTAAACCTTTGGATGAAGCAACTTTCACTAGACTTGTAAGTGAAATTGGAATGCTTAATTATTCATCCTAAGGCAAGAACTCAGCTAATGTTTTGCAGCAGATTAATTTCTAATAAATCAAAATGCATTTGATTAATTGGAAATTAACTGAAATATGAATTATAAATATTTTAAAAATCTCTACATATTTATTTTTAAAAAATTCAAAATTTAGCTTGGAATTTTTCAATTCTAAGAAAACTGTCTAAATGATGATTTGCATTTTCAATATGTAAAATTAGCACAAGGCAGAATCAAAGTGATCAAAAGTATTCAGAGAACTGAGTTCTCGATAAGTCTAATTGACTTATCGACAAGTCATTTTAAGACTTCTCGAGTGAATTCTCGATAAGTCAATCTCCTGACTTCTCGAGTGACTTCTCAATAAGTTTTTTTTTGACTTGTCGATAAGTCATTGTAGAGTTCTCTATAAGTGTTAACTCACAGAGTTCTCTACAAGTATAATTTTAGACTTATAAATAACTGAGGTCCGAAATAATTTAATTCAATAAATTATTTTGGTCAAATACTTTTGGCAAAATTATTCTAATTTTATTTGGATCTATTCAAATAAGAATTAGAAACAATTCAGTCATTTTGGACATACTTGTCTGAGTATTTTCAAAATAACTTCTCGATAAACAAATTCTAAACATTTATTTTTAAGATCTCGATAAGTCATTTGCTTTTACTATAAATACTCAGACATCTCGACATACACATACTTACGTCTTCGAGAACTCTAAGTGACCTAGCATTTTCAATTCCAAATCGATTTCTCTCTCGTTTCAAGATTTTTCTCACTAATTTTTCTTACCCATTCATTCTTATTCAACAACAATGGAACTCAACAATGTTAGAGCTGATATCCCAAAACAAGAAACCAACTACCTTGCTTTCAATAATGCTAACCAAGCCCCTGACAGTTTCAAGGGGTTTGTCAAGTTCTTGTCTGAATCTTATCTTGCAGGTGCTTTAACTGCTAACCCAATCCTGTACTTGGATGTCCTGCATGAGTTCTGGACAAAAGCTGTAGTAAGGACTGTTATGAATGATAACTTTGTGTCCATGGTGGTGACTTCCACAATTGGAGGCCGATAAGTAGAGTTTAATAAGCAAGATGTGAATGCAGCCTTGGGTCTTCCAACTATAAATCTGATGGAGGTTCCAACACAGGATGAGCTAGCTGAGTTCATGGATTTCATCAACTATGATGGGAGGATCAATCTAGAAAGTCTGAACATAACAAACCTAAGGAAGTAATGGTCCTTTGTGTTTGATTCTATAGTGAGGGCCTTCACATATAGAAAGACAGGATATGACAACATCTCAAGTGTAGTGCAAAAGCTGGTGTTTTCAATAGCCCACTACAGATACTTGAATGTTGGTCTATTGATCCTGGAAGAACTTGCTATCAGGAAAATAATGCCCCTAGCTGCAAGAGGTAAGAAAATTTTCTTTCCTAGATTTATTATGTCTACTTTAAATCATAAAGTATCAGAAATACATTTGCTTAATTGTATAGACAGCACAAAAATAGGCAATTGTAAGCAAGTGTCCAAAATTATATTTGGCTCACTTACTATAAAGAATAAAGTAACTATAAGTCTGAAAATCACTCCATTTATGATGGAGAGGTTTAAGACTTACCCTTACCCTATGCCTGATATGAGATCTAATGCATAATCTAGTACAACTATGGTCCCTGAACCTGTAGAAGTACACATTCAGGACAACCAACAGGGACCTTCCCAAGCTGAAACCACTTCTTCCATACCACTAGAAGCTAGGAAGCCAACCACTTCATCCTCTCAAAAGGGTGAAGTGAGTAAAAAGGAGAGAAAGCAGGCAAACCTGACAATCATGAATGAGAGTGGTGAGGAACAAATACCAACATAGTCACCCTTGGTCAGAAAACCAAAGAAGGTTAAAAAATTAGAGTTGACCACTAAATCCACCTCTACATCCTCTCAAAAGGATGTAGTTGTAAACAAGGGACAAGAGTAGATTCTAGAGGCACCCTCTCAAAAGGATGTCCTCTATTGAAAAAAGCATTAGCCCAAATGCACCTTGTACAGAGTCTGCACAACCATCACTTGAACAAATACAAATGTATGGAAGGTGAAACAAGGATGGCACACACAAGGAGAGCACATCCCTTGAAGCTCCCTCATCCATTCAGGGGGAGCTTTCCACACTTACTTCTGAACAACAAATTATTATTTCTAAAATTTCTTCTTCCTACACAGCACCTGAATCTGATTCTCAGGTGCAACCTCACTCAAGTGACTTGGTTCAATAAACCTTTCTCACCCCCCAGACACCTAATCTAGATGGTGAGAGACTACTAGATGGGGTAGACCTTGATGACACCATCACAAACATGGGGGATTTATCAGTTTTTACTGAAGACCCCATGGTGATCACAAATGCACCTTTATGTGCAAATCATCCTTCACAGGCTGTAAGGTTTGAGGGTAGTACTCGTGAGGGGGAGCTATCTAAATCCTCTCCAATTCAATTGGAGGTTCCTGTCACAGGAACAACTCCCCTCAAAACCCTAGCTGAAATTGCTCTGATAATTGAAGTTGGGAGTACAATTACCAATGACCCTGCAATAGGAGAGGCAAATATATCACATTCATGTGACAGTGCTTTGCAAGAAGCACAAGGGTTTGAGGCTGGTGCACATGACAGTAACCTAGTCAAATTCCCTCCAATTTAACTGGAGGTTCCCACCACAAGTGGAGGACAACAACCTTTCATAAACACAGTGCAAACTGTGAGTCAAACTTGTGACTCTTATCACAGGTGGTTCTGTTACCTTGTCATCCTCACACCCAACAAATGAACCTTCAATTCTCTACCTCAACAACCACACCTCATTTCACAATGGCTGCAGACAACTGACTCTCAACCTACAACTGTAGATGATCTTCTTATTGAGCAGATTTCTGGACTAGCCAACATTTCACAGCATCTAATTACTTCAGATATGAGCAACCAGGACTATCAAGCCATTCTACTAACATATAAAGCGGGTTGGTCATTAAGACAAGGTAAGAAAGCTGGTGAGAGAGAAGATGGATGAGATCATACCTTCTCAAGTCAAAATCAGCTCAAAGTTTAAATATTTTGCTGATAAATGACAATGTTTGATCTAACTTTTATGGAAAAAGATGTCAAAAATATCAAATAGTCTTTCATTGCTCTCCATGAGGTGGTTCAACAACAAATAACAAGCTCAAATGACACAAAGCTCAAGTTGAACCAGCTTCACCAAAGCAGATATGAGCCCTCTGCACTGCTCATGGAGGGTATCAAACAAGCTGTAGAAGAAACTTTTGGATCCTCAGTAGCTTCAAGCTTGCAACCACCTACTTCCACGTCTACAAATATCCAAATTCAAGCTCTTCAAGGTTAAGTCTCAACTCTGCAATCCTCAAATGACAGTGTCACAACTCAAGTGCATGCTCTCACTACAATGGTGCAGAGTCAACAGGAAGACATTCAAGCATTGGTGGACTCCTACAAGCACTTATAAATGCAGAATTTTATTGTTTTGGGAGCCATCAAAGGCAAGCTCAATATTCCATTGCCTGCACTTCCTGAGTCTGTGAGGCCAGAATTACCAACTCCCCTACTCATGCTTGTTCCCAAGACTAAGGGAGAGATTGAAGCTAGGATTCAATAATCCAAGGATGTTGGTAAATCTAAATCTAAGGAGCCTGTTACATCAATTCAACATGGTCAAAGTTCTTCACAAACTCAATAATTTCCAGATATAGGAAAAGACTGACTCATCAAGGATGTAGAAGGACCAAATCAAGATCAAGAATTTAGTGAATTTCTTGCAGTCCTGGGGATATCTCTTCAAAACAACTACATCACATACAAAAGAGCATTGGCCAAGACTATCAACTCCATCAGGGAAGTAGTTGTGAATGTTGAAAACTACTTGCAGAAGAGGATTGTTGTCAATATTAATGATGGTGGTGCCTTCAAGTATCTCTTTCAAATCTCAGAACTCTAAGGGCATCTGAGCTAGATGTTGTGATTGACAAATACATATAATCATCACAGAGGACACCCAGCTTCTTCATGAGCTTAAAAATGCACAGATAGCAGCTTTTCTTGAAGCCTATCTATATCCAAATAAAAGGGTAGCCTACATCTGTTTAAGAACTAAACAATGCAAACAGCTTACTGTTCCCAAAAATTATGTCAGATCAAACATGAGGCTGATCATGACTATTCAGTCTGATCTAAAGTACAATAAGAACAAAAAGGTTGAAGATGTGGAAATGATAAGGATCTTGGACATGTATCTACTGAATGTTGACAACATGTTGCCAACCACTCAATTCAATATAAAAGATGACAAGGATGATGATGAGCAGAAGCATGATGAGCAAAAGCCTTCTCGATCAAATCCAAGTCAATCTTCTTGAGCAACTGGCAGCAAAGAAAATGAGAAGAAAGGAGATGAAAAGAAGAAGGAAGATGAGAGGAAGAAAGGGGATGAAAGGAGAAGGAAGAAAAGGCAAGAAGGCTCAGAACCACAAAAACAATCCCTACCAATCCAAATTAACCAAGCTCAACTCTCTAAGCCAACAAACTCAAATACTAAACCACCTCAAACCTCAAAGCCTAAATACTTGTACAAACAAACTTCTAACACCTTTCTGAAAATTCCAGTCACCTCAAGCCAGACATTTCTCAAGAAAATCTCAAACCTACCTTATGTTAAGCCATCAACCAAAATTCACCACAAGCCTATTGGGAGAAAACCTAAGAAAATGCAAGTTACTGAGAGGGCCATCTGGAATTGTTATAATCAAATTGATTTTCTACCTCTAAACTGGTGCATCTCAGATGAAGACTACTTTCAACAATTAGCTGAAGAAATGGTCAGAGTTTGGGTTGTAACACTAAGAGAAGTAAGAATCTACTATCAGGATGGGTCCTTCACATTTCTTGGCAGCAACTTAATGGACACCTTTTCACCCATAAAAATCAAGAGAGTGAGAAGCTTACTGAAGGGTAAGGATACTGCAACTAAGGCATGGAGATCTGTTTTAGCTGAATGGTTGGTAGAAAGGGAAGAAAGAAGAGCAAGAAACAAGGTTAAAAGTGAGGAGAGGGAGAGAAAAGATGATGAGGAGATATAAATGTACATTCAAAAATATGAAGATCTCAAGGCAAAAGGGATGAGCAGAGTTACCAAGGATGGAAAAGTTCTAAATGTCAAAGCTGGCACATTCTCAAGATTTAAGATTGATTTAATGAGTAGTTATTCAATATATGATAAACTCAATCTTATGGAAGCTTTAATAGGGACACCAATCATAGAGGAACTAGAAATTCTTGTATACTTAAAGGACCTCATTATAGAAGAAACAGGACATGAGACATTTGTCTGATGTGTGTATCTGATAAACTCAATAAATCACCTAATGTATAAATGTTATATTTGTATCAATTTGTATGTAAAGTCTAATTTTTCATTGTAGCTTGGGGTTAGTCTTGTTACCAGGCATGAATTTATGATAAGCAATCATCTCACAAATTGGGGGAGATTGTTGTGCAAGACATGCCTGTACTATAACAAGACTAAGTCAAATTGACAGCCCTAAGTAAGGTGTATGATAATCTAAGTTTACATTTTGTATTATATCACTTAAGTCTGTAAAAGTGTAAATAGATTAGATTGGAGTATTTTTCTGTAAACAGTCTTAAGCCTAAGAATAAACTCTGGAAGAAGATCATGAAGATCATGCCTCATAGAAAGTGTGAAGAAGCTTGGAGTTGAATAAATTTGTTTTGGGAAAAAATTCTAAGTCAAGAAATCTACAAGTCACAGATTAAGTGTTATAGAGAAGTCATTCGAGAACTCCAGAATGACTTATCGAGAAGTCAAGGAAAGCTTATTAAGAAGTCTCAGAGATATCGACAAGCCAAATTGAAGACATGAAGATTGAAGAGATCGACAAGTCATTTCTCCACTAGGGAACTCAGAGATATCGATAAGTTAAAATAAAACTAGAGATCTCTAAGATATCGAAAAGTCATTTCTTCACTAGAGAACTCAGAGATATCGATAAGTCAAATTATCACTAGAGATATCTGAGATATCGACAAGTCATTTCTTCACTATAGAACTCATAGACTTTGATAAGTCAAACAACTATAGAGTAATTAGAGATCTCGATAAGTCATTATACTTATCGAGATGTAGAGTTCTCTATATAACAAATTGGAGATCTCGAAGTAAAACTCAAAGTACAAAGTGCAGACCAGTTAAATATCCAAGATTATCAATCAACAAACAAACCAATCACTGATTTGAAAAGTCTATAAAAGTAGCTTGAAGAGTACAAGATCAAAGGCCGAGATTAACTGACAAAGTAAAAGCACATATATGCACGATTTGTAAAGTACACTAAGCCAGAACTAGAAAGTTTTAGTTAATTTAAAGTAGGATTTAGTACATGCTATTGCATGCAGTGTAAAACCAGTGTTTACTGTTCTATAAAGTAAATACTGGATGCTTTGTTTTTTGGTGTAACAAATAGATCTAAATTCTTGTAACTCTGAAGAGAGAAGCTGAGTTCTTAACGTACCAAGAATCCTGAAATTTGTAGCAAAACACTAGATCGATTTTTTATATAAAATTAAGTGAGTTTTGAAAGATATTGTGTTCATGTGCATATTTTATTATTCCTGTTAAAACATATTATCTCTACAAGACAGATTACTTTGTTCACCATTTATAAAAGTTCAAAAAGCCATTAAAATTGTCCAAAACACATTCAGCCCCCCGTGTTGTATTCATTACCTAACAAGAATTGTACATAATAGCTAAATCATATTACCAATTAGACTTACCATCTTCAATCTTCTCCCAAAATAATAAAAACATCCATCAAGGAGAGCATTCTTCAGACATTTGAGAAACTAAGAGTCCCTTGATAAGCAATGCCAATAAGATATCATCAACAATCATGACATAATATCTATAAAATATATAAATAGTAGACCATATACTTTGTGAAAAACTAAGTATGTTGGCTGAAGCATGCAGCTGCTTAGGTTGTACAACGACTATGGATGTTAATCTTTATCGGACGGGAAATCTTTTGCCGGATTTCGAGTCGGATAATACTTCTCGAGGGATTCAATGGATCGCATGGTCTGATTAACCTTGACATCCCATAATATGCTGCTACTCCAAAAATAACCACCCCGGTAGCAGTTAGAGCTCTAACTGTTTTCCCTTGCAACATATTATTAATCTTTCTCTTAATCGATCGTAATTATAATTTATGGTTTCCCTATATAAAGAAAAATTATGTAATTATATACAATTAATTTCCAGAGTTGATTAAGAATTGTAATTAGGTTTAGTGGCTTGGAGCATAAGAAACAGTTTTTGATCTTGCGTTGGCCCTTGTTAAAAACATGAATGGCATTGTTATCTTCTTCTTTTTTTGATAAGATCCCTTACAAAAATTGATACTATTATCTTAGATCGGTCGATCACCAAAAATAATTCCAGGGTGGATTTTAAGTACTATTGAAAGGATATCTTCGATATGTTATTTATTTTGGTATTTGTACGATTAAACATAAAATTTAAATACACATAGATACTCTCCATTATGACATAATTTTAATTGATCAAAATCAAAGTCAAAAAGTCAAACTAGCAAAATCATATCTTTCAAAACATATTTATATCACTTATATACTCCCTCCATCCCATTTTAGTTGTCGCCTTTGGATTTGTGTCAGTCAAATTGACTTAAATTTGACCGAAGTTTATTAATAATTTATAATTGAACAAAATATAAAAATTATATCACCGGAAAGTAGATTTAATCAACTTCAGTATTTAATTTTTAGTTTTTTAAAATAATATAAGAGTATTATTTAATCTTTGGTCAAAAATTGGTCAATTTGACTTCTATAAAAGGAAATGTGACAACTAAAATGGGATGAAGGGAGTATAAATATAAAAGAAATAGTCCAGTTTTCCAAAATATCAAAACTATATCTATTATGGAATATATCTCTAAAGCAATATGATCAAATAAGAAATATAAAAATATGACATTTCTTAGATATGTGTGTTGCAACAGGATTATGAGAACAAGCTCGAATAAGGAATATATCAGAAATATTCTTTAGAGGTCTCATGCTATACAAAAATATTTCACTCTTGGCTTATAAATATATTCTCACATCAATCAAAAAGAGTTTAATTCAAATTTTATTAATATTCATGGTTGGAATATTAATATCCAGTTCTACAACTCATTTCATGTATACTTACAACAATTTTCTCCCGTTTCAAAAAATCGGTATTTCTCGGAGAAAATTATTCAAAAATACTCAAATACATTTCCTGTCATCCAAATATATTTTATATATTAGGAAATATATTTCAAGTATGTATACAACTCAAAACTTTGGTCAAAAGATCCATCTCCTTCATTTCAAAACCAATGATATTTTACTGGGAAGAAAAGGCTGACATAACAGTTTAATTTTTGATAAAATACTTCCACATACTAGAATGACTTGAAATTTGGTATGGATCATTTAAACGATATTTTCTAAGTATGGTAAAAATTTCGTAACGTTTCGAGATTTTTTGTCCGGGCACAAATTTCGAGGCAGTTGGTCCCATAGTTGACCTAGTTACCATTGACCAAAGTTGACCAAAACTTGCAGGAAATCATTTTATATTATTTAATTAAATATAATTTTTTATGGTATTTATTTAAGAGTTTTTAGAGTGGTCATTATTATTGGTGTTTAATGCTTAATTAAGTGATTAAATAAAGATTAAAAGAAAAAGGAAAATACATTATTATATAAATAAAGTAGCTGAGTTTTTGGCTCCATAAACTTGTTTGTCTCATATGTCAAGTTGCAAAGAAACACACTTTTCTTTCCATGTCATCAATCCAAGTGACGTACATCGTCCACCATCCATTTTCCTCAAATCTCCACTATTCAATCCACCCAACTTCTCCTATAAATAAACCCCAACCCATTTTCTTCAAGCTATAGAGCCACAAAGTTTCTAGGATTTTTCCAAGAAGTATCTCTCTTCATCTCTTTCAAATTCTATACACGTTCTCAAAAACCTTCTCTCTCTTTGAAACTCAAGCTTAACTTCACCCAACCAAGCTTCATCCCACCAATTGAGCTCATCCACTACCACTTCCCGGCCTCCCGAAGGGCTGCCCAAGTTCGACCAAAGTGCCAAAATCCGGCCGAACCTCCGGTAAATTTTTCCGACAAACTTTTCCGACTGTTTTCCGAAAGTGGTAACTTTAAACTTCTTATTTGAGTTCTTTTTATTTGAGCTTTGTAATTAACTTCTCTACTTCATCTCAAGCTCTAATACAAGATTTCTTATAAAGAAAGTTTTCAAGCGGAAAGAGAACTAAGATTCGAATAAGTACTTGATCTTCGTAAAAATCATTTCAATAAGAAGATCTATAAAGAAAAGTACGTAATCTCCAAGGGTGAGATTTTATTTGACACAAGTTCACGAGTTAGCCAATTATTTTCATGCTCTTTAATTGGATCTTGGTTAACAAATATTCGTGCACATTAAATAATTACGAAGCATATTTTAATCCATTCTAACATCTATAGTGTGTCGGGGGATTATAACTCGATCCATAAACACTTCGTAATTTGTCAAATATCTAAACAGATTAAGTTCACGAGTTAGCCAATTACTTTCACGTTATTTAATTGGATATTGGTTAACAAATATCGTGCACATAAAATGTTACAAAGCATAGTTTAATCCCTTTTAACATCTTTAGTGTTCTGGGGGATTATAACTTGATCTATAAACACTTCATAATCATCCGTTATTTATAAAGACGAATCAATTCACAAGGAGAGGTAGATGAGTGTCTAGATTTAGTATTCCTTATGAGGAAACTCTTACTCTTAAAAGTCATGAGACTAGTGCAGTGAGAACTAGTGAGACTACTTATTAAAAGAACAAATAGTTTAGGACTTTTGTTACTGAAAGACTTTTTCTGCAGGTCTAAGTAAAGTCTCATATTCTACCTGTTGAATTCATCACTACATAAATCACTTAAGCTTGAAGCTGCAGATATTGTTCTAAATGAATAATGACAAAAGCTTGAACAACGTTCATCTAGCTGAATCTTTCCACCTAGAGATAATGTCAAAATGGGGGAGAATATATCTAAATGCAAAAATAGCTGTTGGATATTGCCAGACAATAATACTCTCTTCTTGATAGGGGGAGAGAAGAGTAAATCTCTGTTGGATGTTGCCAGACAATAATACTCTCTTCATGACAAGGGAAGAGAAGAGTAAATCTAAATGCACTGGTGGTACAAACTTTACAAGGGAAAATCGAGTAAATCTCTATGCAATGTTGATGCAGATAATATTGAAGGCATGTATAGAAGTAAAGTTTGTTAAACTCATGGAAGGAGACATCATCAATCAGAACTTGTGCATAATTTAATAATGAACAAGTTGGGGGACATTGTAATATATAAGTGATGATATCAAAGATTACTGAAGATGTCAACAACATTAGTGTTCCTAATCAAAGTTTGAAGCAAAGCTAAATGGACATCTGATCTAAGGAAATAATGAACTGTTACATTTCATAATCTGTTGAGCTTGGGGTTAGTCTTGTTAACGAACATGGATGTGTGTTAAGCAATCTTCTCACAAATTGGGGGAGATTGTTGGGCAAAACATGCATGTAACTCAACAAGACTAGGACAATTTGTAAACCCTAAGTAAGTTGTATTGTTATATAAATTTGTATTTTGTACTTGTAACATTTTAAAGTCTGTAAAAATGTAAAGGAGCAGACTGGAGTCTTTTTCCTGAAACGGTATCAAGCCTAAGAATTCTATCTGGAAGAAGATCAAGGTGATCATGCCTCAGAAGAATTTTGAAGAAGCTTGGAGTTAAATAAATCTGTTTGGTTAAAAATACTCTAAGTCAAGATCTCTATAAGTCACAGATTTAGTGTTATAGAGAATTCATTCGAGAACTCCAGAATGGCTTATAGAGAACTCAGAAAGCTTATAGAGAACTCAAAGATATCACCAAGCCAAATTGAAGTCATGAAGATTGGAGATATCGACAAGTCATTTATTCACTAGAGAACTCAGAGTTATCGACAAATCAACATTCATTAGAGAACTCTGAGTTATCGATAAGTCAAGTTCCATTAGAGAACTCAGAGATATCGATAAGTCAAAATTCACTAGAGAAATAAGAGTTATCGATAAGTCAAAGTGAAGATGTGAAGACTAGAGATCTCGACAAGCCTAAATTCTCTTATAGAGAACTAGAGACCTCTACAAGACAAATTAAATATAGAGTACTAGAGATCTCGATAAGCCAATATACTTATCATGATGTCAAGTTCTCTATAGACCTAAACTGGACATCTCGAGGTAAAATCTCAAAATACAAAATTACAGATCAGTTCAATATCCAAGATTAGCAATAAACAAACAATCCAAACAGCTGGATTGACAAGTCTACAAAAAGCAGCTTGAAGAATGTGCAAGATCAATGGTGAAGATTAACTGACAAAGGAAGATCAAAGTGAACACGGGATGCCAAGATATGCTAAGCCAGAAATGGAAGATATACTTTTCTATAAATGGAAATGATAAGTGACAGTTTAGAAAAGTTAAGGGTTAATTATCAATTAGGTCACTTACTCCGTCCAAATGTATCAAGTGAGTCACCGATTACAAAACGGACTCAAATGAGTCACTCATTTGAAAATTTGTATCAAAAATATCACTTTATCGTTAGTCGAAATTCTCAAAAGTATTATATATTGAGTTTCACACATTTTTTATGAATAATATTACATCCAAATGAAAGATTCTAAGTTCTAGTATTTTAAATAATATATTTATATTTTTAAAAATTTATCTACTATTTATTTTTATTTAAATCAAATAAAACAATCAAAAAATTAAAAATAAATAGTTGATAAAATTTTAAAAATTTAACAATATTATCTAAAATAGTAGAACTCGGAACATTTCATTTGGATGTAATATAATTCTTAAAAATGTGTGAAACTCAATATAATACTTTTAAGAATTTTGACTAACGATATAGTGATAATTTTGATACAAATTTTTAAATGAGTGACTCATTTGAGTCTATTTTGTAATCGGTGACTCACTTGATACATTTAGATGGAGTAAATGACCTAGTTGATAATTAACCCAAAAAGTTAATAGCATGTCTTATTGTACGCTATGTAAACCAGCAGTTAACTAAGTTATAAAGTTAACACTGGTCCTTTAGTCAGTTGTAACAATTTTTTTAGTATCTTGTAATACTCTAAAAAAAGAAGCTAAGCTCTTTAATATCAAAGTGCCTATAAATTTTGTAGCAAAACATTCTTAATTTTAATACAAAATTAAGTGAGTTTTGAAAAGATCTGTGTTCCTTATTCCTGCATGTTTTAATTTCTGCAGTAACACATTTCATTACAAGATTCAATTTACTTTGTTCAACCAAGCCGAAAGGATTCATGAAAAACTTAAAAACAGTAAAATGCATTCACCCCCCCTGTGTGTTATTCATTTCCTAACAAGTGGTATCAGAGCAAAATCTAAAAGTAAACAGATTAAATATCTTGGAAGAATGAATACACTGAAAATCAGTAGCATCAAAATTCCTTCCTTTGACAAAGCTAACTACACTCTTTGGAAAAAGAAAATGATGGTGTTTATCAGGATGGCCAATCCACTCTACATTCAGATCCTCAAAAATGGGCCGTTCACTCCTATGGTTAGAGTTGAGGAATCTACAGATGGAGACATGGTTATCCCAGCTCATTATGCTCCAAAAGATCCTTCTGAGTATACTGAGCCTGAAAAAGAGAAAGTTTCCCTGGAAAGTGGCTTGCAATTGATATTGATTGAGTCACTTGACAATGTGATGTACAACAACATTGTCAACTGTGACACTGCCAAGCAAATATGGGAAAAGATTGAGATACTTTGTGAGGGAACTGAGGAAGTTAGATCTAATCAAAGAAGGATACTGATTTCACAGTATGAGGGTTTCATGGCCAAGCCAAAGGAAAGTATAACATCTGTGTTTGAAAGGTTTAACAAGCTAATAAATGAATTGCAACTTCATGAAAAATACTATGAAGTTGAAGAAGTGAACCTAAAGTTCTTGCTTACTCTCCCTGATCATTTGGAACAGAAAATCTCAGCAATCAGGGAAGGGATAGATTTGAGCAGAATAACACTGGAAGTTCTATATGGAATTCTTAAAATATATGAACTTGAGATGATTCAAAGAAAATCATTGAGATATGGCCAAGGACATGTTGTAGATGGCTCAAGTGCTTTAATTGTCAATGAAAGCCAAACATCTAATGATGTGCCAAGATCTAAAACTCCAGTGGCCTCAACTAGTGAGCAAAGAACAAATGATTCACAGGAACAAGTCATTCTGGAATTGGAAGAAGATGAGTTCTACACTCTTGATGAACTGGATGAGCTAGATCAGTCAATGGCTTATTTTGCTAGAAAATTCTCTAACATTTGAGTAAAGAAGCCAAGATTTTTCAAGAGTAAAGGACAGTCTTTTAACAAAGACAACAGCTGGAAAGGAAAAGGGAAGTACAATTCTGAGAGCAAGAATGGTTACAAGACTGGATCTGTTGATAAATCTAAGATAAGGTGCTTCAACTGTGATGAGTTGGGTCATTTTTCTACATAATGCAGGAAACCCAAGAAGGCAATGAAAGATTAAGCTTATGTTGAACTTGAAGCAAAGTATGAAGCTCTTCTGAAGAAACAGCAAAGTAAAACTTATATTGCAGAGGGTAAAAGTGGGATGACTCTGAGAATGATGAAGATGAAGAATTTGGAAATTATGCACTCATGGCCTTGGAGCAAGGAGAATCATCCTCATCTAAATCACATGTACCAACTCTTACCACAATTGATTTAAATGTGAGTCAATATAAGGAAACTGTTGAGAAGATGAGCACATAAATGTTTCACATCCACACAAGCATGGTTGCTGCTAATGAAGAAGTTAGCAGATTGAAAAAGTTGAATGAGAAGCTTGAAAGTGAGAAATGGGAAACTGAAATATTGTTGGTGGAGCTTGAGGCTTTAAAACAAGAAAATGCATATCTAAAGAACAAGCTCAAGTGTGCAAGTGAAATTGAGGCAGTGCTAAGGGAGAAGCTGGAAAAGAATGAAGTGAAGCTGAATTCTTTCGGAAATGCATCTGAACTGGTTGGAAAGTACCATGAAAAAAATAAGCCATGTACAAACATTGCTATTGGCCTTGACTATGATGCTTTGAATGACAAAAAGAAGACTGTAGGTGACAAAGGGAAAGCAAAGAACACTGAAAATGCTCCAACCTTTTTGAAGGAGGTTAATGCACCTATATTCAAAGTATGTGAAGTCAACTTCAGTGAAGAGGAATTGATAATCAAGAAAGAAATTGCTGATGAAAATGAAGAGGAGAAAACTGCAGAATCAACTCAGTCTTCCAATACTGAAGAGAAGCCCACGGACAAACAAAGTCCCAAGACTTCTGTCAAAGAAACCAAAAGTGAAGATGCAAGAAAGAAAAAGAAAAATATAAATGAGAAAATATTGATAAACAAAAGCAACAATATTGCTTATATTGCAGATGCTCCAAGAAAGAAGTGTGAAAAATGTGGCTCTGTGAATCACCTAACTCACCTTTGTAAAAAAACAGTTAGCAAGCCAACCGAGGGAGCCTGCAAATACAATGAAGCAAATGCAAATGATCCCTATTCATTCTGTGACAAGTTTGACTGCATTCCTTGCAACTTGAAAGTAATGAAGAGTTGCCACAAACTGAGAGTAGACCTTAAAGAAACAAGAATTGAGTCTACATCAGATGGAAAACATGCACAACAGTCATTGAACTCTATGTTTTCTAAAACAATTCATTCTACTTCTGCTGAACAAGTTAACAAGAAGAAAGTACCCAACACTACTTGGGTTGC
Organism: Apium graveolens; assembly: GCF_009905375.1. Taxonomy (NCBI): domain Eukaryota; kingdom Viridiplantae; phylum Streptophyta; class Magnoliopsida; order Apiales; family Apiaceae; genus Apium; species Apium graveolens. Next base: position 280,100,256 of record NC_133648.1, read on the forward strand.
TAAACACACTTAAAACTCATTGTGTGCAGGGCAAAATGAATAAAGTCATCTGTATCATAGACAGTGGATGTTCCAGGCATATGACAGGTGATAAATCCCTGCTATCACAATTTAAGGAGAAGGCTGGCCCTTTGGTGACCTTTGGAGACAACAACAAAGGATTCACAATGGGATATGGAAAGATTGTTTCTGAAAATATTGTCATTGATGATGTAGCACTGGTAGCTGGCCTTAAAGTGAATCTTCTCAGTGTTAGCCAATTTGCAGATAAAGGCTTTGAAGTTTTATTCAACAAAGAAGAATGCATTTTTATCAGCAAGAAAACTGGTGAAGTTGCTCTGAAAGGAGCAAGGAAATGAAGCTTGTTTGTTGCAGATTTTGACTCAACAAATAAGGATGGTTTCTGTTGCTTCTACACCAAGGCATCAGAAGAACAAAGCAAGCTCTGGCATAAAAAGCTGTCTCACTTGAATTTCAAGGCAATTAACACCTTGGTCAAAAAGGAGTTGGTAAGAGACAAGCCTAAACTGGAGTTTACTCAAGTTGAAGTTTATGAAGCTTGTTAGAAAGGAAAAATGAAGAGATCAAGTCACAAGTCAAAAACTGTGAATTCTATTAGTACTCCTTTGAAACTAATTCATATGGACTTGTTTGGGCTAGTAAATGACTTATCAATTTCAAGGAACAAATATGCACTTGTGATGGTGGATGATTTCTCAAGATACACTTGGGTAGAGTTTATGCACTCTAAAGATGAAACTCCACATATCATAATTGAGCACATCAAGAAGATAGAAAAACAGGCTAAAGATTACAATTGTGTGAAAAGATTGAGAAGTGATAATGGAACAAAATTCAGAAATGCTACATTGAGTGAACTCTACAAAGGTAAAGGCATTGTTCAAGAATTCTCAGCTGCTAGAACACCTCAACAAAATGGAGTAGTTGAGAGAAAGAATAGAACATTAGTTGAAGCTGCCAGGACAATGCTGCAAGATGTCAAGTTGTCAACAAGTTTCTGGGAAGAGGTTGTTAACACTGCATGTTACACTCAAAACATATATCTCATTAACAAGGCACATGGCAAGTCACCTTACTCAATCATGTCTAAAAGAAAGCCTACTTTAAAGCATCTTCATGTGTTTGGAAGCAAGTGTTACATTTTGAAAGATAACTCTGAATATGTGGGAAAATTTGACTCAAAGGTTTTTGAAGCAATTTTTATGGGATATTCACTGAAAATAACAGCCTACAAAGTTTATGTGATTGATCAAAAGAAGATTATGGAGAGCACAAATGTGACCTTTGATGATGAAAAGTGTCCAGGCTTAGAATGCTTTGTTGATAATGAAGCTGAAGCCCTTGCATTTGAAAACCTCAACATTGATAGTGATTCTGATGGAAAAGATGAAGTTGAAGCACAACAGATAATGAATGAAGAGACTACTCAACAGGAAAATCATGAAAATGGAAGCTCATCTCAAACACCTGAATTTGATAGCACAAACTTAGGGGGAGAAAGAGAAGAAGGATCTAGCAGTCATACCAGCAATGAAGAAAATGATGAAGGCACAAGTCAACAAACTCATACAAGAAAGTGGGATAGAAGTCAGACTAGAGAAGCAATTATTGGTGATCCTACTACTGGAGTGAGGACTAGAAGTGCAACTGCTAATGAGTGCCTACATGCATGTTTTCTGTCTCAAGTAGAGCCTAAGAAAATTGATGAAGCTTTACTGGATCCTGATTGGATATCTTCCATGCAGGAAGAGCTGAATCAGTTTGAAAGAAACAAAGTTTGGAAATTGGTTCGTTCACCAAAGAATAGAAGCATAATTAGAACAAAATGGGTGTTTAGGAACAAGATGGATGAAAATGGTATAGTCACCAGAAACAAAGTAAGGTTAGTTGCAAAAGGCTACACACAAGAGGAAGGAATTAATTATGATGAAATTTTTGCTCTAGTTGCAAGACTTGAAGTAATAAGAATCTTTCTAGCATTTGCTGCACATTCAAATTTCAAAGTATATCAAATGGATGTCAAGAGTGCCTTCCTGAATGGTGAGCTAGAAGAAGAAGTTTATATGCAACAACCACCTGGCTTTGAAGATCCAGAATTTCCAAATTTTGTGTAAAAGTTACTCAAGGCTTTATATAGACTAAAACAGGCACCTAGAGCTTGGTATGACACACTCTCAGAATTCCTACTGAAGCATGGTTTTACTAGAGGTATCGTAGACAATAAACTCTTTTACAAGAAACATGGTGATGATATGATCCTAGTTCAAATCTATGTGGATGATATTATCTTTGGTTCTACAAATGAGAAGCTTTGCCAAAGATTCTCCAAACTTATGCAAAGTGAATATGAAATGAGTATGATGGGGGAACTGAGTTACTTTCTTGGACTTCAAGACAGTCAGAGAAGTGATGGTATTTTCATTAGCCAAACTAAGTATGTCAAGGATCTATTGAAAAAGTTTGGTATGGTTGATTGTTCACCTGCATCTACACCTATGCCTACTGCAACAAAGTTGGATGAAGACAAAAAAGGGCAAAAGTGTAGATATCTCAAGCTATAGAGGGATGATTGGTTCATTGCTTTATTTAACAGCAAGTAGACCAGACATCATGTTTGCAACATGTCTGTGTGCAAGATTTCAAGCCAATCCAAAAGAATCAAATTTGATGGTTGTAAAGAGGATTTTCATATATTTGAAGAGAACTCTAAACTTGGGATTATGGTATCCTAAGGGAACTGGTTTTGAAGTTGTTGGTTACACAAATGCAGATTTTGCTGGATGCAGGGTTGACAGGAAGAGCACTAGTGGAAGCTGTCAATTTCTTGGACAAAGACTTGTATCCTGGTATAGCAAGAAATAACAATCTGTATCAACTTCTACAGTTGAGGCTGAATACATAGCTACAGGAAGTTGTTGTGTTCAAGTGCTTTGAATTAGAAATCAGCTAATGGATTATGGCCTAGTATTACACAAAATTCCAATTATGTGTGACAATACTAGTGCTATATCCATAGTAGCTAATCCAGTTAATCATTCTAGGACAAAGCACATTGAAGTAAGATACCATTTTATTAGAGAACATGCTACAAATGGTACCATTGAGCTTATTTTTGTTCGAACAGAAAAAAAAATTAGCTGACTTTTTTACTAAACCTTTGGATGAAGCAACTTTCACTAGACTTGTAGGTGAAATTGGAATGCTTAATTCTTCATCCTAAGGCAAGAACTCAGCTAGTATTTTGCAGAAGATTAATCTCTAGTAAATTGAAATTAATTTTATTTAATTGGAAATTAACTGAAATATGAGTTTTAAATATTTCAGAAATCTCTGTATATTTATTTTTCAAATTCAAATTCAACTTGGAATTTTTCAAATTCTAAGTAAACTGCTCAGTTGTTAATTTACATTCTTAATATGTAAAATTAACACAATGCAGAATTAGAAAAATTAAAAGTATATAGAGAACTGAGTTCTCGATAAAGTCCAATTGGCTTCTCGACAAGTCATTTTAGGACATCTCGAGTGAGTTCTCGACAAGTCAATTTACTGACTTCTCGAGTGACTTCCCGATAGGCTTAAAAATGACTTATCGATAAGTCCTTGTAGAGTTCTCCAGTAGCGTTAATTCACAGAGTTATCTACAAGTACAATTTTTGACTTATCAATAACTTAGAACTGAAATAATTTAATTTAATAAATAATTTTGGTAAAACACTTTTGGAAAAGTTATTCTAATTTTATTTTAAATTTATTCAAATAAAATTTAGAATTAATTCAGTCCATTTTTGGACAAACTGGGTATTTATTTGACATCTCGATAAGTCAATTTTTAGTTCTCGATAAGATTCATTTAAAATGATTTCTCGATATGTATTTCAATTCTTAAAAATGACTTCTCGATAAGCAAACTCCAAACGTCTATTTTTGAGTTCTCGACAAGTCATCTGCTTTTACTATAAATACCCAGACTTCTCGATACATATTTTAACATGGAATTTTTTAAAATTCAAGTAAACTATATATTTATTAATTTATATCATAAATATATTAAGTTAATAAATAACAGATCAAAAGAAGTAAAAAGTATGAAAAACTGGAATAATTTAATTCGTAAATTATGTTCAGCGAAATACTTTTGACATAAAATCTGTTCTAATTTTATATTAATCAAAATTCAGAACTTATCAGTCCTTTTTGGACAAACTAAGTATTTATAAGACATTTCGATAAGCTTATTTTACTTCTCTAATCAAAAACTTAAAATAACTTCTCGAATATGCTAATAATGTTCAAAATGACTTCTTGAATAAATCCCAATGCGTATTTCAGTTTTTTCATTAAGTCATTTGCTTTTTCTATAAATACATAGACTTATTGACACATTTACGCGCTTACATGCATATTTTTGATCAAATGTGGAATATGTTAGTCTAATGTAAGTAGACTAGTATATTATATGTGATGTTTTGAGAATACTGATAATAATTGAATTTATTTGACTATGTGCTAATTATGTGTTTTGAATTTATTCAAAATAAATCTTTCTCGGTACGGAGTATTTGATTTAATTAGTGAGCCAGTGGAATATCTTTTACTGCTAGGAAGGGTTACTTTTTGTGTAAGTGTTCTTGAGTACTTGCATGGGGAATAGTTAATCTAGAAAGGAAAGTCACATTAAACTGCCTAGGTATGCGTAAAGTGTATTTGTGTGATTATAACACTTATTAACCGGGAAACTCAAGTGTCTCTTGGTTTCTTTTCTCCTTCTATAAATTCAAATCCTTCTCTCTTCAATATTCATCATTACTTTTTCTCTCAACAAACATCCTAACTCAAAACCCTCATCTTGTTCAAATCTCTCAAATGGTTGCTCATGTATTTTTCAAGCTAAATAATAGCGTTTATCAACCAGCTTTTCATTTGGCTGATAACAGGGTCTACTATGACCCTGTTGGGCTTCGTGTCCGCATCAGAGGGATAGTCTGCAGTCCTTTTGATGTGCCCATTGAAGTTTTTGAAGAACTTTCTTGGGATGATCAAATAAATTTTCTATTTTTTGAGGGTGAAGTCTCGTTCGAACATGAGAGACGTGCTTTGGAGGCTGAGCAGGAACGCCTTGCTGCTCTGGAGCTGCAAGAGAGAATCATTTCTCTTGCACACTCCATGTCTAGAGCGTACCAATGCAGGGCAAGGAGGATTGAAGCAGAGAAGAAGCAGAAACTAGAGTAGTTAGGATTATGGTTTAAATGTTGGAATCTAAATCATCCTGTACTCTGTTTCTATATTAATGAAAATCTTTCATCTTCTCTATTTCAAGGCTATTTGTGTCTTGTTTGCTATGTGTTTATAATTTAACTGATTATCATCTTTCCTGTAATACTGCATGTAACTGAAAATTTTACACTGCATATGTCAAACTAAACATCATAAAGTTACATATGTTGAATACAGTACAGGTTAACACAATCACTTCAAGACAAAAACAGGAAACTTAGACAAATCACTCGAAGCAGAGATAACACGTTTGGTTTCAACTGATGCATCAGACATATCAACGGATAAGTTAAGTAGATTGTTACACAAAATCATTATTGATTTTGGTTTAAATTCCTTAACTTTTGTATCTAAACATCTTTGAAAATCAATTTTTTGCAAAATTCTCTGAATTTGCCTATAATTGCAAGAAACTTGTTAATCACAAGATTTCTGAGATCTATGGATCACTCAACAGGCATTTGTGCTAAGCTGCAGATAATACATCTTTCACAACCAAACCGCAGTTTACCCAAGCACAACAACACAAACACAAACTCAAACACAAACCCACTCAGGTGACTCTTAAAAGGAACCTGTTTTATAAAAGGACAGAAACCTCACAAAATGTTCTTCCTTTGTTTTGTTGTTTGAGAAGAGAAGGATGTAATAAGACAAGATCCTCATGCTTATCTAAACCTACATAATTCATGAAGGGGATACTTGTGCTTACTAAATCAGAACCGCTACCTGAATGGAACAACCCTTCATGTCCAAGATGCTTACAATGGCTATTCTGATTCATCTCCAAAGAAAGTACCAGAGCTTCATCTAATAATGGTCTTCACAGAAGCTCATCAACCCTGTTATGTTAGACTTAAGGAAGATTTGCTAAGGAAAACTGTCAGAAGTTCCTACAATAACAAAGCTAAAAGAGAGTAAATGAGATTACTCTGGGACATATAGATGAGACTATCAAAAGATTTTCACTTCCTGGATCATGCACACAAGAACCTATATCTTAATGGGGCATAGCAACACCATCATTTCCCGATCCATGTTCCACAAGAACCTATACTTCACATAGTATAGCAAACAAGGAAGAATCTCTTGATAAACATAACACAACTGCACAACAAATAGTGTTAACGGAAGCTCAGAATTCAGACAATGGAGTAGAGTACACAAGAACATGGATGTCAAAGTCATACAACAACTCTTGAATCTTCAGCCACACAAGAACCATTACCTCAACATGGTAATGAAGGAAGAATCACTGAGAACACTGTGAGAACAGTTGAAGCTGCTAAAAGATGCGGTTGTATATTAATGTTAAATCAATCAACTGATTCTTAAAATCCCACAAGGTATGAAATGCATACTCACTCTTCTGATGAAATGAGTATGATTAGACCTATATGGATCACCCCTAATCATATGATCACAAACAACTCTTCTCAGCCACCTCTTATTTCTGTAGGTCAAACAACATTTGATACTTTCATGTGAGGATGAGAGAAAAGATTGAGAGAAAAATAGAAAATAAGAGAGGCAGGATCCTTCCTGGAAAAAGGAGAGGTAGATGAGTGTCTGTATTTAGTAATCCTTGTGAGGAAACTCTGACTCTTAAAAGTCATGAGACTAGTGCATTGAGAAGTAGTGAGATTACTTATTAAAAGAACAAAGAGTTTAGGACTTTTATTACTGAAAGACTTTTTCTGCAGGTCTAAGTAAAGTCTCCTATTCTACCTGTTGAATTCATCACTACATAAATCACTGAAGCTTGAAGCTGCAGATATTGTTCTAAATGGATATTGACAAAAACTTGAACAACATTCATCTAGCTTAATATTTCCACCTAGAGATAATGTCAAAAAGGGGGAGACTATATCTAAATGCAAAAACAGCTGTTGGATTTTGCCAGACAATAATACTCTCTTCTTGATAGGGGGGAGAAGAGTAAATCTCTGTTGGATGTTGCCAGACATAATACTTTCTTCTTGACGGGGGAGAGAAGAGTAAATCTAAATGCACTGGTGGTACAAACTTTACAAGGGAAAATCGAGTAAATCTCCTACAATGTTGATGCAAATAATATTTAAGGCATGTATAGAAGTAAAGTTTGTTAAACTCACAGAAGGAGACATAATGGGGCGATTAACTACTGCATTTAGTTAGAGTTTTGACATCATCAATCAGAACTTGTGCATAATTTCATAATGAACAAGTTGGGGGAGATTGTAATATATAAGTGATGATGTCAAAGATTACTGAATATGTCAAAGATTACTGAAGATGTCAACATCATTAGTGTTCCTAATCAAAGTGTGAAGCAAAGCTAAATGGACATCTGATCTAAGAAAAATAATGAACTGTTACATTTTATAATCTGTTAAGCTTGGGGTTAGTCTTGTTAACGAGCATGGATGTGTGTTAAGCAATCTTCTCACAAATTGGGGGAGATTGTTGTGCAAGACATGCCTGTATCTCAACAAGACTAAGACAATTTGTCAACCCTAAGTAAGTTGTATTGTTATCTAAATTTGTATTTTGTACTTGTAACATTTTAAAGTCTGTAAAAATGCAAAGGAGCAGACTGGAGTCTTTTTCCTGAAACAGTATCAAGCCTAAGGATTCTATCTGGAAGAAGATCAAGATGATCTTGCCTCAGAAGAATTTTGAAGAAGCTTTGAGTTGAATAAATCTGTTTGATTAAAAAATACTCCAAGTCAAGATCTCTACAAGTCACAGATTTAGTGTTATAGAGAAGTCATTCGAGAACTCCAGAATGACTTATAGATAACTCAGAAAGCTTATAGAGAACTCAGAGATATCGACAAGCCAAATTGAAGACATGAAGATTGGAGATAATGACAAGTCATTTATTCACTAGAGAACTCAGAATTATCGACAAGTCAACATTCATTAGAGAACTTTGAGTTATCGATAAGTCAAGTTCCACTAGAGAACTCAGAGATATCGATAAATCAAAATTCACTAGAGAACTAAGAGTTATCGATAAGTTAAAGTGAAGATGTGAAGACTAAACATCTCGAAAAATCTAAATTCCCTTATAGAGAACTGGAGACCTCTACAAGCCAAATTAAATATAGAGTACTAGAGATCTCGATAAGCCAATATACTTATCGAGATGTCAAGTTCTCTATAGACCTAAACTGGAGATCTCGAGGTAAAATCTCAAAGTACAAAATTGCAGATCAGTTCAATATCCAAGATTTACAATCAACAAACAATCCAAACAGCTGGATTGACAAGTCTACAAAAAGCAGCTTGAAGAATGTGCAAGATCAATGGTGAAGATTAACTGACAAAGAAAGATCAAAGTGAACACGGGATGCCAAGATATGCTAAGCCAGAAATGGAAGATATACTTTTCTATAAATAGAAATGATAAGTGACAATTTAGAAAAGTTCTAATTTATATATAAATGTAAATCAAATAAAACAATCAAAAAATTAAAAATAAATAGTTGATAAAATTTTAAAAATCTAACAATATTAGCTAAAATAGTAGAACTCGGAATATTTCATTTGGATGTAATATAATTCTTAAAAATGTGTGAAACTCAATATAATACTTTTAAGAATTTTGACTAACGATATAGTGATAATTTTGATACAAATTTTCAAATGAGTGACTCATTTGAGTCCGTTTTGTAATCGGTGACTCACTTGATACATTTAGATGGAGTAAGTGACCTGGTTGATAATTAACCCGAAAAGTTAATAGCATGTCTTATTGTACGCTATGTAAACCAGCAGTTAACTAAGTTATAAAGTTAACACTGGTCCTTTAATCAGTTGTAACAATTTTTTTAGTAACTTGTAACACTCTCAAGAAAGAAGCTAAGCTCTTTAATATCATAGAGCCTAGAAATTTTGTAGCAAAATATTCTTAATTTTAATACAAAATTAAGTGAGTTTTGAAAAGATCTGCGTTCCTTATTCCTACATGTTTTAATTTTTGTTGTAACACATTTCATTACAAGATTCAATTTACTTTGTTCAACCAAGCGGAAAGGATTCAACAAAAAATTAAAAACAGTAAAACACATTCACCCCCCCCCCTCTGTGTGTTATTCATTTCCTACACTTATCTAACATCTTTCAGTGTTCCGTGGGGTTCTTATTTGATATATATAAACTACTATTAATTATTCGTCTACACTTCAAAAGCACGATATTACGCCAATTACTTGCACTTCTCATATTTGGATATTGGCTAAGACTCATAAATCTTATACAAGTGCTTGAAGTTAAAAGTATACTTTGACTACATAATTGTCAAAACATAAGTATACTAAAATTTGTAAGCCTACGAGCGTAAAGGATAAGTTACAATTCCGAGATTGTAACTAAAGTATTCTTCGATCTATAAATATATCATCGAAAGAAGAAGAATACTTAAGAAGTCATAAGCTTTATATAAAAAGACTTCTTATATTACTCCGATAAACATATATTCGATAAACACCGAGTAATCAAAATTATACTTGACATATTGTTCTATATCTCAAGTCAAGAATAAGTATTGAGCTTAATATTCTAATTTGAATATTATATTCTCTTGTGGACTAGTACAGTAACATAGTAATTCAAAATAAACCTTTCTCTACTTGTTTTGTTTTGTGGATTAATGTCTTATTAGTTTTGTAGTGAGGTGAAGTGATGTGACGTGATTCTCGTTCTAAGACCCAAGTCCTAGACGTACTGACAGGGAGTTAGTAGTCTTCGCACCGTGAAGAAGAGGAAAGACCCAAGACCGGATCACTAAGATCAAAGACCGACAAAAGCCAAGGAAGCCAAGTCCACCCAAAGGTTCTACAATAACTTTGAAAAAATAGCGGGGAGTTATTGTCTAAGATAAGTTGTGTAGGTATAACATTTATTTTGAGGTGGTAACCCATGTGTTACGCACCAAGACAAATACTTGTAAGGGTGTAAAGGCTTCTCCTCCTAATAAAGGAGCGAGTTTATTTTAAGGGAAAATCCCGAGTCCAGGAGAGGAGTTCGGGGTCTGGACGTAGGGGTGAGCGAATCTATTAGAGATTGCGCCATCGCGAACCAGGATAAAATCGCCGTGTGGTATTTTCTTTCCTTGTACTTTATTTTCCGCACATATAAATTGCATAACCACTCGGTAAAGTTTTAAAAAGTGATTAATTATTTTAAAATGGCATAATAATTTTTAAATTGGTAACTAAGCTATTCAGCCGAGTTTTTCGCGAACCGAGCTGTTCGCGAAACATATATTAAAAATTATATATTTTAGTGATATGATAAATTTTTTTAAAAAATTAACGTATTTGGTTTGCTATTTTAACGGTCAATCAGTAGTTTGACCACTACTTCTCTTACTAGTGTTTGGTCTCATACTCATGTTTCAATTTTTTCAAATTTTTTATGAATGATCCAACCTTACAGATGTAAAAATCTATATAGTATATATTGATATGATAAAATTTTAGAAAAAAATAATCGTATTTAGTTTGCTATCTTAACAGTCAACCTATAATTTCACCAGTACTTTTTACTAGTGTTCGTCTAATACCGATGTTTCGATTTTTTAAAAAATGTTTATGGATGATCCAACCTTAAAGATGTCAAGATCTATATATTTTAGTGATAATATAAAAAAATTTAGAAAAAAAAATATTCGGTTTTCTATTTTAAGAGTCAACTAGTAGTTTAACAAGTACTTCTTACTAGTATTATTCTAATACCGATGTTTCGATTTTTAAAAAAATATTTATGAATGATCCAATTTTACAGATATCAATATCTATATATTTTAGTGATATTATAAAAATTTTAGAAAAAAATAAATGTATTTGATTTGCTATATTAACAGTCAACTAGTAGTTTGACCACTACTTCTTACTAGTGTTAGTCTATTACCGATGTTTCAATTTTTCAATAAATGTTTATGAAAGATACAACATTACAGATGTCAATATTTATATATTTTAGTGATATGATAAAATATTTAGAAAAAAATAAATGTGTTTAATTTGCTATTTTAACTGTTAATTAGTTGTCTGACCAATTCTTCTTACTAGTGTTAATCTAATACATATGTTTCGATTTTTAAAAAAATATTTATTAATGATCCAACCTTACGGATGTCAATATCTATATATTTTAGTGATATGATAAAAAAAATTAGAAAAAAATAAATATATTTTGGTTTTCTATTTTAATAGTCAACCAGTAGTTTGACGAGTACTTCTTAGTAATGTTTAGTCCCAGATTGATTTTTCGATTTTTTAAAAAATGTTTATGAATTATTAAGCTTACAGATGTCAATATCTATATATTTTAGTGATATGATAAAAAAAATTATAAAAAAAATAAATATATTTGATATGCTATTTTAAGAGTCAACTAGTAGTTTGACTAATACTTCTGACTAGTTTTAGTCTAATACCGATATTTCGATTTTTAAAAAATGTTTATGAATGATCCAACCTTATAGATTTCAAGATCTATATATTTTAGTGATATGATTAAAATTTAGAAAAAAATAATTTCTTTGATTTGGTATTTTAAGAGTCAACTAGTAGGTTGACCAGTACTTCTCACTATTAGTTTAATACCGATATTTCAATTTTTTTTTAAAGTTTATGAATGATCCAACTATACAAATGTCAATTTTAGAAAAAAATATATTTGATTTGCTATATTAACAATCAACTAGTAGTTTGACTAGTAGTTCTGACGAGTGTTAATTTAATATCGATGTTTCGATTTCATAAAAAAATATTTATAAATGATCCAACTTTAGAGATGTCAATATCTATATATTTTAGTATTATGATAAAAATTTTAGAAAAAAATAATGTATTCGATTTGCTATATGTACAGTCAACTAATACTTTAATCAGTTCTTCTTACTAGCGTTAGTCTAATACCGATGTTTCGATTTTTTAAAAAATGTTTATGAATGATATGATCTTAAAGATGTCAATATCTTTATATTTTAGTGATATGATAAAATTTTTAGAAAATATGAATGTATTGATTAGTTATTTTAACAGTCAACTAGTAATTTGACCAGTACTTCTTACTAGTGTTAGTCTAATACCGATATTTCAATTTTTTAAGAAATGTTTATAAATGATCCAACCTTACAGATGTCAAGATCTATATATTTTAGTAATATGATAAAAAAATTAGGAAAAAATAAATATATTTGATTTTCTATTTTAATAGTCAACCAGTAGTTTGACGAGTAATTCTTACTATTGTTTAGTCCCAGATTTATGTTTCTGTTTTCAATTTTCTCAATTATTTTAATAAATAAAGTATAATTAAACATTATTCTAAATTTCACCGCACACTCTTGTTAATAGAATTTATTATGAAATTGATCAAAATCAAAATCACAATTTTAATTTTTTATTAAAATAATGAGTTGTTAAAATTAATTATAAAATTATAATATTTTATGAAAAAGTTTAACAAACAACAATATTTTTTTATAAAAATTATCCGAATTTTAATATACATAACAGAAGATACGTAATATATGAACTGAATTCATAAATTGGCGCTCCTAAATCAACTAATTGGGGTCGTATTTAGCCTGTCCACCTCAGCGATCCGTGTGATTTAGTTTACCAACTTTAAGCACTAAAAAATAATGTAATGATTGATCTTATATTTTAGAAAAAAACTAAAATACAATATTTTTTAACTTTAAAAACCCCTGCCACCCCCCTCTCCTCTCTCTCTAGCACTCCACTCGTAGTGGTGGCGGCTCGTCCGTTCTCTGGTTGCATACAACACACACGTACGCACTCGACCCAACCCGAACACACTAGGATTCACACACCCGAACCCCCACACACAATTCGCACACCACATCACACAATCACCATCACATCTTTCATCTCAATCTTTCTTTCTCCCTTCTCCTTCTGCCTCCGCTAACTCTTTCGAGTTTTGATATCTGTTCTAAGGCATTGTTTTGTAGATCTGTACGTGTGTGTTGTATGCAACCGGAGAACGGATGAGCCGCCACCACTACAAATCAAATAAATTGATCGATTTGGAAATTTATCGACTGATTTAATTTTTGATATCGAGTTTTACATTTTTTTGAGTTTGACCGTAAAAAATGTCATTTTGAACGGAAAAATGGATTGTATCGTTAATACGTCATTGTTGATGTTGGTTTTAGGTTTTGGAAACAATTTAGACCGATTTTTTTTTGTGTGAAATTGAACCGAAAACCCCCATTTTTGTCAACATCGGAATTATCTGAATGGTTGCCGAAGTTTTTGAATCTCACCGGAATCTGAGAATTTTTCAATTAGATTTTTTTTAAACTAGTGCTAGTTAATTCGACCGCATTCGGTCGAATTTAGAATAATATTTTAAATCATATGCGATCGAATTTATATTTTAGGCGGACATTTCAAATTTTTCAAAAATTCAATTTTTTTTGTGGGATTTTCAAATTTTAGGTGAAAAACAAATTTGACCGTTTTCGGTCGAATTTAAGCGTTCAAATTTAGCCGCTCATATACTAAATACTAGGGGAGAGCATGAGCCGGTTCGGCTTGGTTTTCAGCTAAAACTAGAACCAAAACCGCAACCACCGGTTCGGTTTCGGTTCCGGTTTAAAAAATATCGGTTCGATTGTTATCGGTTCGGTTCCGGTTACAAAACCGATTAAATATGAAATTAGATAATATTACATTATATATTAACACAAATAATATTAAATTTTGTCTGCTATTTGTTAAAAACCAACAACAGTAATGTTTCTTCCAGGTTTTCCCAAAACTGAAAGACAAGTATGCACAAACACATGTTTTACCCAAAATCTTTACTCCTCCTATTGCTGCCTGTGTTTTTATGTCCCCTAGAAAATAAATTGGTGAAGTAAAAATTCTATTCTTACTAACTTGGACATGATATCGACCCATTTATGCGACAAAAATTATCTCTGCAAAGACCATGCTCTAAGAATTCACCCTATTTTAGCTTTGATATTTCCCTCTAGCATCATTATCTTTACACTCACAGTTAATTATTTCACTTCACCTCCTTCCGTACATTCTAGATTTATAATATCCTCAAACTGAATATCTGATGTACTATGAACTACAAGCCCCAACTGATACAATTATAAAGAATGACTTTCTTATAATTGTGATAATACTATTATAGTTTTTAGTAAATTCATAAATAATATATGTATCATATATATAATATAATATTTATTTATCAATATTAGTAACCGGTTCGGTTCGGTTTTTATCGGTTCGGTTAGAAGGTATAACCGGAACCGAACCATTTAAATCAGTTCGATTTTTTAATTTTCGGTTTCGGTTCTGGATCGTTTTTTTTCCGTTCAGTTTTCCCCGATTTTCTTCGGTTTCGGTTCGGTTTCAGTTTTAAATCGGTTTTTTGCTCGGCCCTACTGAATACGACCGATTTACTAAAATATGACTGTAGCGAATGCTACTGGTCCAAAAACCTAAATACGACCGAAAACATTCGCTACAGGTCCAAAAACCTAAATACGACCGAAAACAGTCGAATTTAACTAAATATAACTGATATAACTGATTTTTGTCCGGTCGTATTTACCCATTTTTGTTGTAGTGATTTTTATAACCAAACATTTAGTTTTTTTGGCAAACAAAATTTTAAATATTAAATTAGATATTTTACTAATTTAATATTTCTTTTACAGTTTTCTTATTATAATTTGTATTTTATTAGGCATTTGATTATAATTGTTTTTGGGTTAAAATTTTATGTTGGAAAAGATGGAATATTGATCAAACACTAAAATAAATGTGTATTCAATTTATATATTAATATATAAATTAATAAATATAATAAATTCTATGACAAAATAAAGCAGTACAAAAACAGTAAATTAAAGAAGGAATTATAAATGCTATTTAGCAAAAGAAAAAAGAAATGAAGAGTGCCGGACACCAAAGCAACAGATGTATATTTTAACATGTGCGTAATGAACTAGGGGCTTCTGTAATAAAAAAAAATTATTTAAAAAATTATAACTTTTTCTCATATATTTTTAAGGTCGGTGTACCTACATCTTTAAATTACAGAATTTGCACAGCACCGGATATGTTAAATTTGCCTTTTCTTTAGAATTTTTAACTGATGTAGTTCTCCCACATCATAAACTATGGTACATCTACCAGTTTTCATAATAAGAAGGTAGTAGAAAAATGGATTAATAAACTTTTAGTCGTCAAAGATACTAACAGAAGGAATTCAAGAGGATTTCAAATCACAGAAAAATTCAAGGGGTAGCAAGTAACCGAATCCTTACATTAGCAAAAAAAGAACAACAAAATCACAAAGGTGAAAACTACACATTACAATAGAACTTCAGTCAGAACTTTGATTTGCAACAGCCTAAGATCGACTAAATTAATAGAGCATATGATATAAATCTTACTACATAGCGCTTTATGCATACCAAAGACTAAGAATCTCTGATTGTCGATTGTGAGTACTGCTAGCATGTTACCACATGAACTCCCATGATGAAATACAACAAAATGTTTCAAAAAGTGTAACACTCACTATACAAGAACTAACGACCTCGTCCACGGCCACGCCCGCGTCCACGTCCTCGACCGCGTCCCACAGGCCTCCCTGAACAGAAAAACTTTTAATTAAAATATAGCAACAGTTATGTTCTACGGTGCAAGTAGTAGCCAGAAATAGTTGTACACCTGCAGTTGGCTTCTTAGGCTTAACCCTGGGCGTCTCTTCCACCAACAAGGTTTCAAGATTCAAGCTATCTGGCAAAATATAGTATCGAATGTTGTTCCCTCTAACACTCAGGTGATCTAGAGTTACTGGATTCTTCCCTCTGAGAGTAAGTTTTACAGTCTTTAAATGTGTGTTCATACTGATATCCACACCTAAAATGGAAACAGCAACCAGTCAAATATAATCACACCATATTGAAATATTATTTATGGTTGCTTCTAAGTTCGAACAGATAGTTATTACAAAAGACTTTGCTTCAGGTGAGGCTTATCTCTCACCAGACTAACAAAACACAACATAATGTAGGTTGTGCACTTGTTGCACACATAATGAGTAGCTATCATAGGCTTGTTTAAAATTATCATAGCAGTATAAAGTATGAAAAAAAATTCAACAATTAGCAGTTTCAAGGTCCACTACTTCAACAGAATGCTATTATATTCTCAGAACTCTCGTGGAAGGAACTAGCAGCCAGTGACAAGCTTATCAGAACAATCGGTTTCTTTAAAGCCTTCTAGATATTTTAATATTTGTAGCACAAATTTAAGTTGATGACATGATGTATAGGAGGCGAAGGCTCATATAGAAAAGTTCTTGTATTTCGAATTTAATGTAGAAAAGCTCACATACATTACTATTTCAGCTTTTAACACATGGCCGATATTACAACTTATATATGTTGAAGCACTGGCACTTGTACAATTTTAAAGTTCAAACCCAGTCAAAATTAATCATCAAAAGCCCAAGAAGAAAGAGCAGAAGTTTGAATATTACTCTTGTCACAACCTGCAATCAAGAATTGTCTAACATGTGTACATATAGCAAAATAGTGCGATAGGTTAATGTAATAAGCTTTGTTCACGTTTTATCCTAAAAATTATTCCGAGGCAGTATTACTGTCAAAATGCTAAACAAACACACTGCCATCACTTGCCATCTTCACTCCACATTCTATCCGCTCCATCTCGGTCACTCTACAATATCTATTCATGTAGTTGGGATATCACGATGACTATATACAAAATAAAAAAAATTGGCATTTAATAATTCTGATAGTTGGTTTTTGTGGGTGAAAGGACAGACCTATTCTCTTTTCCTCGTCTAGGACACATAAAAAATATTCAGTTGCAATGTGCATGATAATACTTTTTTGACAAGGAAAAATCAAATCTAAACCACCCAAGGTTCATAATCATATCCTCTCTTCCAATATAAACTGTCTATTTAACTTTTAAAGGTCATTCAACTCTTTTTCCATATATTGACAATGCATTTTTTATGTCTAAACTATAAAGTAATAAAACTTGAAATCCAGTTGCATCTTGTGGAAGGGCATTCATACCAAAGGACACTACTATAAACTCTGTTTCCACACATTACATATTAGTATAGAGTTTTTAAAGCAAAATTGCAAATTGTGTGGTTGAATTATTTCTACCCTATTACAAACATCTACAGCCCACTCAAAGAAAAGTGAATGATGTTTCCTAGCATCGGAATCAAGGGGCAATTATTCAAAACGTTGGGACTATTCGGTATCAAGTAGATCGAGCTGCATACTTTGGTGCGATCTAATATAGCTTTACATATTTTAACAATTGTCAATTGGTGTTGTGTTCAATTTAACATCTCCATAAAAACCTATTTAAATAGCTACTGAGCTTTCATATCCCATTGTTACTATTTAAAGAATCCTATTCATCACAAAACAGAGCACAATGATGTATCCATGACTGTCTGTCAGATTATGATCTATATACAGATAGACGATGGCTTAATTAGCAAAAACGTACCACATCATTCAGACACACCTAGTTGTGACAACAGATATTCAAGCCACAGTCTGGTTCACATTTGTAACATATGACCCGACTTCCTTACTGACCACTGACTTCCATCTACCAATCATCATATTTGTTCATTACGTACTAAGTCGCAAATACATGAATCAAGGTTGCCTCAAGCTAGCTCTTTTCACTCTAGAGGTGTTGTGTGTATTATAATTCCCCGAATTTACAATGTGATCCTTGAAAGATACACAGGATTTAGTAAATTAGGAAATATCAAAATGCCAATAACATAGAACTACAGTAGTAAGCCAATAGCGAACCAAAACATGTAAATAGAGAAATCTTGTTCTATAATGTACCTCGTTGTACTATGGAAGACACATTTACAAAGTGGGTTTAGATAACCTAAATAACTTAAACAAATATGCTTTGCAAAGGGAATTGATAGCTGTTGAGTATCAAGGTATTTTATTTCATATTAATTGAAAATATTGTTTTATTATTTACATTAAATCCTAACTTTACATAGGAATCACAATTTTTCATACTTCAAACATACACATTTTTAAGACACTGAGAGGGGGGGGGGAACACTTGAACATCAACATTATCAAAAATGCAACATATATAAGTTATTAAAATTCACTATACATTATTTTAAGTACCAATACTACAAATTTCTTTTAAAACCTCTGATTTATTTTAATGCCTAATTATATGCAAGATCCTCCACCAAAACGTAACAAAAAAACTGAAACCATAAAAATTACACAATTGACCTAATGTGTGTGTGTGTGAGAGAGAGAGAGAGAGGGAGAGAGAGATAGAGATATAGAGGGGGAGAGAGAGAGAGAGAGATGAAACCTGTGATGGTGCCGTGAACAATAGTTCCATTCTTGAGCTCAATTGAAACAGTCTCATTGTTCAATTTCATCAAAAACCTGTTCATACAATTCCAAAATTTAAAAGTATTGTAAAAATCTTGAATAAACACACGATATATATACATAAAACAGACCTGACGAGCTTCATGGTGGAAGAAAGCAAAAAGGAATTGAAGTCTCTGCGAGAAGAGGGTTTAGGGCAATTGTCTTCTTTTGCTTATTTAATTCATGGCTTAGACTATGAGTACTCTCTAAAATAGGCCTTGTTATTAAATGATTGGGCTTTGCCTACGTATTTATAAAGCCCAATAAGCTATACAAATCGTACAATATTGGCCCGTGGTGTTCTAAAATTCGGAAACCCGCATTGTTCAGTTCTGGAATAAAATTAGGGTTTCGTCAATATTTAATGTTAGGGTTTATGAATTTCGAGCTTTTATGGCCGTTCTCGCATTATGGATTATTTGTGCTCGCAAGATACCTCCGTATCTCTCTGTTGTGGAGAATCAAGCCATAGACATAGTTCTAGGGCGAGGGGTATAACCCTTTATATAGAGGTTGAGTCTAGGGTTATACTTAGGTTGGGAGAGTTGGTGGACAAGTTTTTAATTTAGAAGGCAATTAGGACTCATGTAAGGCAACAAATTCAAGATCCTTCTTTGTAGGGGTTAGAGTTAAGTTTGGACATCATGTCTCTAGTCTACAATCGTATTGGGACTTGTCCGCGAACAGCCTTCGTTCGTGAACGCTGAGGACCTGGGTCATTTTCAGTCCGTGACAGGGTTTGATCTACCTGGTTTGTATTGGGCCTCAGACATGAATTTCAAGTGTAAATAATGCGACATTTATTATGTCTTTATGGTGTAGTTTTGACCCATATAATTTTCCCCCATCATCCGGGAGAACTACTCGAGTTTTCATGGAAGTTATAATGGTCTATTCGCGACTTGGGGTACTTTTGGCCCTTCATGGGTATCGTCATTTTACCGTAAAGTATGAAGCGATCTACATTTACAACGACTTATTTATATTTTGTGTGTTTATACACACTTTGGGCCTTTGCATAGGTGTTAGGGCGAAAACACGCGCTAATAATACACGCAAGTATACGCGTTCGCAAGTAATATAGAATACTTTCTAGTCCGTTCCCACAGAGATTCAGACTAATTATGTTCAATTAACACTCACTCACCAATGTATGATTACTTCTCAATGTTAAGACAATAACACTTAGATTTGATTAACTAATTATTAAATACAATTAACTACGAGAATTAAGCACTTAATGATAGGGCATAGCAGACCCGGGTATGCTTCAACTTGGACTAAATGGAGGAAGGCTCAACCAACATGCTAAGACCCCCCTCTCCCAGGCCAATCAAACATAGGAGCCCAGGCCCGGGCCTATCCTACTTCCCGGATCCGGATCCGCCTGCATACCCGGGTCCGGATCAGGGCTAAAACCACAGTGAGGGAGGTCCCATCAAGCACATGCACATCCCGCAACCCGCCAAGCAAAGGTACGTGGGCACGTGACTATGACAGCTATGAACAACCAGCGCACTAGACAAGCACTGCGCGTGTCAGAGGCCGTTTGGACACTCTGGAGGTGGTCCTCCCCTGGACACGTGTAAACAATCCACCCAAGCCAGGCGTCCTCTGGTCCCAGACATCCAACGGCCCAGATTTAGAGGTAACTACCCCTAAACCCTACCTTGGGGCTATATATAC
This sequence comes from Apium graveolens, assembly GCF_009905375.1. Lineage (NCBI taxonomy): Eukaryota > Viridiplantae > Streptophyta > Magnoliopsida > Apiales > Apiaceae > Apium > Apium graveolens. The sequence goes on from NC_133648.1 coordinate 280,120,726, forward strand.
CCCCAAGACTGAAGGGTTTAGGGGTTGGAAAATATTTTTTACTCTTACACATTCACACTCTCCCATACACTCAAAAACATACAGCAGCCACCACATGTATACAACCACACACAAACACACAGCAGCCTCAAAGATGACATAAATATATATATACCTTCATCTTCTCCAAAGCCTGTTCTTATTCTTACACCGGAGGCGCCGTGGGAGCCAAACCCCCCTTCCGGTGTTGTTTTGCAGGCGCCCAACCTACAGCTACACCTCTCTCACGCACGGAAGGTCCAGGAACGCCAACGGACGGAGCCACCCGCTCTCCGGAGTTATCATTTGGCGCTAGAAGGAGGGGCTCCATCCTTGGGTCTCGGTGCCCCTGGATTCATCTTCATCAGCAAACTCTTGAGAGAGTCCACTTTCAAACCTGTAAGAACATAAACAACCAAACCCTTTCTTGAATATGAGTTTTCATTTTAGCCACATTTGTATGAGTTTCTTGCTTTAGGCCGTGGTTGTGTGAGCCCGCCCTTGTTTGTTAAGTTTTAGTTGTTTAGGGTTTGATAATCTTGGTAATCTCGAAGCCTGGGGTTTAATAGTCTTGGTGATTTAAAACCCAGAACTGTTTTAGCTTGCGTATTTTCTTTTGTGTTCAAGAGCCTGCTGTTCTTGTTTGGTATTATTGTTAGCGAAACCCAGAAAGTTTGCTTCTTGTTATTCTGGAAAATTTTTGTAATATTCAAAAAAGCAACCCCAGATCCACATTTGTAGCCTCAAATCTTGGTCAGTTGTTTGTACATTTGTGGTGATGGCAAGAGCAGGAAAAAGTACAGCTGGTAGGCCCTCTGCCAGTACACATATTCAGGATCAAGACCCCTCTCAAGTTCAAGAACCTGGGGGAGACAGGCAGACCTTCCAGGAGCAACCACTGACACAGCATACACCAATCAGGGATGCTAGAAATGTCATAGAGCTAAATCAGTACAAGTACACCAATGTTCCAGTTGCAGAGGAGCATATGGCTAACTTAACAAGCCATGAACTTGCTGAAGCAATCAGGCTCTACAGAGATGAACAAGCCCGGGCTCAGATGGAATTTGAACAAGATGATGAGCAAGAAGAGTCCGGGGACTCTCAGCAATCCAGGAGATCTGTCTTCGACCGAATTGGGGCTAAGGCAAAAAAGAATCAAAAAGAGCCTAGTAAAAAGGAGACAGAAGCAACCAGAAAGAAAAAGTTAGAAGAAATCAGAGAAAAGATAAGAAAAGAAGAAGAAGAAAAGCTAGAGCAAAAAATTCAGAAAAGAATGCAGATGGAGGAGGAGAGGCTCCTCGCTAAGACAAGAGGCAAAAGAACTCGGAGGGACCCTACCCCCGAACTTATTTCTGATGACGAAGAGGAGGGTCAGAAAGATCTCAAGGACATGATTTACGAGCTCCAGAGAAAAATGGAGAAAGAATCCGGGGTGGAAGTTGGGGAGACCCTAACGCCCTTCAGTCACTCCCTAGAAGCCATCCCTCGACAGAAAAATCTCAAACATTACAACTTTGACTCTTTCGACGGACTTGGGGATCCGGAAGAGCACCTCAACTACTTTGAACAAATAGCTCAGATATACTATTACAATGACTTGACGAAATCTAGATTCTTCGCCTCGACCCTCAAAGGGGGGGCTCAAAGATGGTTCAGCAGGATCCCATCAAGAAGCATCCACTCCTGGAAAGAATTCAGAGGAGCCTTCCTTAGAAGATTCAGAGCCAATAAGACACATGAAATGCACATGTGCCACCTGGAGACAATCCGCCAATATGATAACGAAGCACTTTCAGCCTATATGCGGAGGTTCCAGGAAGCCATTAACAAAGTCTCGAATCTCGATGAAAGGGAGGCTCTAAGCATATTTCGAAGAAACCTGGATCCAGAACACAATGAGAGGTATATTGTGGAGTTGATAAACAAAGAGCCCCAAAGCCTGGCCGCGGCTTATTCCATGGCAGCCCGGTTCATAAAAGAAACAGATGTTCTCCAGGCGATGAGAATGACTCGGAATGGAGGGAACAGGAACAAATCTTCTGATGACCGACCGAAAGGGGGTTACCATCAGGAGAAAAAGTTCAAACAAAGCAACCAAACCCAGCAAACAAATGTGGTGCAAAGCACCCCAATTTTCCAAAGATTGGGTCCTAAAACAGAGTCCAAAAGTGATCCCGGTCCCCCTAGGCAGCAAAGGGAGCCCAGGCAAGAGCCAGAGTGGACACAACTAAACAGAACCCGGGAAGAGATACTGAAGGAGATCAAGGGAAAGCCATTCTACTATCCTCCAAAGCCAATGCAGACTCCGCCAGAGAGCAGGCCTTACAACAGGCAGTGCGACTATCATGAAACCCATGGGCACAAGACTGAAAATTGTCTCTCTTTAAAATACTTCATCGAAGATCAAGTCAAGAAAGGCAACTTGAATCAATACATCTCAAGGGAGAAAAATCAGAGAGAGGAAAGACAAAGAAAAGGTAAGAATGTGGTAAATGTGGTCCTGGGAGGCTCACATTCTCCCCCGAGGAGCCCGGGCTCAGGAGATGAGGTATTCTCAATCCAATCCTACCCGGAGATGATGATCTCATTCAGCAGCAAAGATTATGAAGGGGTCAACCCAAATCACAACGAAGCCTTGGTGGTAACACTCGACATCTTTGATAACGAAGTGAGAAGGATGCTGATCGATAATGGATCTTCAGTAAATATACTCTTCAAGCATACTGTGGACAGGATGAAACTTGGGAGCGTACGCTCCAATGAATGCCAAGAGGACCCTCTGTATGGGTTCGGGAACAACTTGGTCCCGATCCAGGGAACTTTATACTTGCCAGTCGTATTCGGATCAGGCTCAAACCAAGTTACCCATGTGATAAAGTTCTACGTGATCAATACTCCTTCATCCTACAACGGCATAATCGGGCGCTCGGCATTGACCAGGATCCAAGCAATCACCTCCATATCACATTTGAAAATCAAATTCCCAACTCCGACCGGGGTAGGAGAAATCAAGGGAGACTATGAAGTAGCTGAAAGATGTTACAGCCAGGCTCTGGTAATGGCTGAAACCCACCAAGACAACAAGAGAAAGGCCGTGGTACTCCGGAAACAACAAAGTATTAAGAAACATCGCCCCCACTCAAGGGACGATGCGAGGAAAGAAGTTCAGGTAATAGAGTCCCTCTCAAATCCGAAAGCAACCAAACCAAGCTCAAAAGAGCAAAAAACCAACCAAGTCACAGAAGGGATTGAATTGAACCTAGGCCTTGGCCAGATCAACCCTACTGTGCAAGCAACCAACCCTGAAACAATTGAAAAAGGGAAAAGCAACCAAAATGAGATGGGAGCCCAGGCTCAAATTTATATGAAGAAGAATACAGAGGCTCGGATCCAAAAGATGGTTTCAGAAACGGCTCAATCCAAGATAGAGCCCGCTGTTGAAACAGAAGCAATCCTGATCAGTAGAAGCGATCCTTCAAAAAAGATAAAGATAGGGTCCGGACTCGAAGCTAACTTCAGAAAAGAACTGGTGTCACTACTCCAAGGGTACTCTGATATATTCGCCTGGACCCCGAAAGAAATGCCCGGTTTGGATGAATCCATAGCAATGCATAGCTTGGACGTCAACCCAGAGAGGAGACCAGTCAAGCAAAAGAGAAGAAATTTTGCCCCGGAAAGGCAGAAAGCGATTGATGAGGAAATTGAGAAATTACTAAAAGCTGGAATAATATGCGAAGTTAAATATCCAGAATGGCTGGCAAATGTGGTGATGGTGAAAAAACCAAACGGAAAGTGGAGAATGTGTATCGATTACACAGATTTGAACAGTGCATGCCCCAAAGATCCCTACCCCTTGCCAAATATTGATCAACTGATCGATGCAACCTCTGGGCATGTCATGCTAAGCTTCATGGACGCCTACTCGGGTTACAACCAGATCAGGATGAATCCCAGAGACATTTTAAAGACAGCATTCATAACCCACAGGGCGGTCTATGCCTATGTGATGCTGCCATTTGGATTGACTAATGCGGGAACAACATATCAAAGGGCAATGAATAAAATCTTCAAGGACCAGATTGGAAGAAACCTGGAATCCTATGTAGACGATATGATCGCAAAATCCACAAGCATAGCCGGCCACATTGGAGACCTGAGAGAGTGCTTCGACAACTTGAGGAAATACTCACTCAGGCTCAATCCAGAAAAATGCACATTTGGTGTAGGGGCAGGAAAATTTCTGGGATTCATGATAAGCAACCGAGGAATTGAGGCCAACCCAGAAAAAATAAAGGCAATACAAGAGATGAAGGCCCCAAGAACACAAAAAGATGTGCAGAAGCTAGCAGGATCACTGGCCGCACTCAGAAGATTCATCTCCAAGCTAGCTGAGAGATGCCTACCCTTCTTCGACCTGTTAAAAGGAGCAACCAATAAGAGAGAAGTTAATTGGAGCCCAGAATGCCAAAGAGCATTTGAAGAAGTAAAAAGGTACCTTTCTCAACCCCCTGTATTAACAAAAGCTCAACCCGGGGAGCCCCTATCCCTTTATCTTTCAGCAGGGGCCCTGGCAGTTGGGGCAGCGTTGATCAGGGAAGAGCATGGCAAACAGCAACCAGTTTATTACGTAAGCCAAGTGCTAAAAGATGCAGAGACCCGTTACCCGAGCCTAGAAAAGTTTGCCTACGCATTAGTCACAGCATCCAGGAAACTCAGACACTACTTTCAGGGAAGGGAAATACGGGTGGTAACAAATCAACCATTAAGGAAGATAATACACAAGCCAGATATCTCAGGGAGGTTGGTAAATTGGGCAGTTGAGCTGAGTCAGTTCAACCTCACTTTCATTCCTAGAACAGCAATCAAAGCCCAGGCTCTAGCTGATTTCATCATAGAATGCAATTTCCCGGAAGAAGAGCCCGTGCCCATGTGCATTGAGACTGAGACAAACACAGATCAAGAAACAGAAGCCTGGGCTCTCAACGTTGATGGTTCTTCAACAAATGAAAGATCAGGAGCCGGGCTCATCCTAAAGAGCCCGGAAGGGTTCACAATCCAAACAGCAATATCCTTTGCATTCTCAGCAACAAACAACCAGGCAGAGTACGAGGCTTTGACTGCAGGATTGAAGTTAGCAAGAACACTCAGGATCCAGAATCTCAAAATCTACAGCGATTCCCAGATCGTCGTAAAGCAAACAAACGGGGAGTACATAGCCAAGGATCCAGTTCTAGCCAAATACCAGGCTCTGGTCCAAAGCTACCTGGCCTCCATACCAAAAGTCCAAGTCATCCAAATCAGCAGAGAGGAGAATTCAGAAGCTGACTCATTATCTAAACTTGTTCAAAATTCATCCGACCTGGATTGCTCCGTCTACTTCGAAGAATTACAGAAGCCAAGCACAGAATCCGAGGAAGTTATGGAAATAGGAAACAGTCCGAATTGGATGACCCCATTCATTAACTACTTGGAGAAGGGAGAGCTCCCCGAACATAAAGGAAATGCTCAAAGGTTAAAGGCAAAAGCTTCAAAATTCTTCATGGAAGAGGGAATACTCTATCGCCGGACCTTTTCCTCCCCAATCCTCAAATGCATAGGCCCAGGAGAGGCACAATACTGCCTCATGGAAGTTCACGAAGGAATATGCGGGGACCACATGTCCGCAAAAGCACTAGCTCATAAAATCATAAGGCAAGGGTACTACTGGCCTACCATCCACCAGGACTCGATAAACTTTGTGAAAAAATGCAAGGAATGCCAACTCTTCAGCAATGTGACGCGGATGAGCCCAGTCTTACCCTCCTCAGTCTTGTCACCAATCCCATTCGCTGTATGGGGAATTGATATCATGGGACCCTTTCCCAGAGCCAGAGGAGACCTCAGGTACTTACTAGTCTCAATCGACTATATGACGAAGTGGGTAGAGGCAAAGGCAATGAGAACAATAAATCAACAAGACTGCATCAAATTCATGAACAACATATTTATGAGGTTTGGGATCCCAAGAGTACTTGTCTCAGACAACGGTCCGCAGTTCGTCGGTTCAGAATTTGAATCCTACCTTCAAGAGCGGGGTATCCGGCATAAAAAGTCATCTGTAGCCTACCCTCAAGGGAATGGCCAAGTCGAGGTAACTAATCGAATACTTCTCAGGGGGATAGAGAAGAGACTCAGAGAGAGCAAAACCAAATGGCCAGAAGAATTGCCTAATGTACTTTGGGCATACAGAACAAGCCCCAGAACTAGTACAGGAGAAACCCCCTTCAAGCTGGCTTATGGAACTGAAGCAATGCTACCAATTGAAATAGGATCCCCCTCCCATCGAGCAATCAACTTTGATGAGATAGCAAATGAGGAGGGGCTCAGAACGAATATCGAGCTAATCGACGAAGTCCGAGACCAGGCAGTTGCAAGAATGGAAAAATATAAGCAGAAAACAAGAGAGTACTTCAGCAAGAAGTCCCGGGTCAAAAACTTTCAAGTGGGAGATCTGGTCCTACGAGACACAGAAGCTTCAGATCCCACTAATACCGGAAAGCTAATGCCAAAGTGGGAAGGCCCGTACAAAGTCAAGGAAGTTTTAAGGCCAGGAACATACAAGCTCATGAAAATGGATGACTCTGAAGTACCTAATACATGGCATGGAATCAGGCTCAGAAAGTTTTACCAGTAGAAAAGCAACCAAAAGCAACCAGAACTTGTAGCCTATGGCAAGCAACCAATCTATGATCCGATATTTTGTATGAAAAAATTTGCAAATCAATGAAAAGAATTTCCCCTTCTCAGAAAGTTATTAATTTTAAATTACCAGTTATGGAAGCAAATTACAACCCGGGTACCTTCTCACACCCGGGTTCGAAGCAAAAAACGAAAGCAACCACTATCTGCTTAGAAAAATTCTAAGAAGATGGAGCAATCACCAATCCGGTTTAGACATACCCGGATTGAAAGCAAATTCAAATTCAAAAAACAACCCGGATTAGAATTCAAATTCGGGTAAAAAACCCGGATTAACATTCAAATCCAGGTTGCAAACAATCTTTATGTACTTAAGTTTTTCCAAGTACATAAAGCAAAGAAGCAAACACCAACCCGGGTGGCAAACAATCATATACCCGGATCGAAAGCAAAATTAAAAATAACCAAAACAAAAAGCAAAAAACAACCCGGATTCAAATTCAAATCCGAGTTGCAAACAATCATTATGTAATTTAATTTTTTCAAATATAAGAAGCAAAAAAGCAAACATCAATCCGGACACCGTCCCATACCCGGACCAAACCAGATATGAAACCAGTCCGGATTAGGGGCCATGACAAGGATCCGGATCGCACAAAAAAAAACCAAAGATGGAAGAAAAGCGAAATTTTCAAATGAAGTTCAAAGCCTAGTCCGAATCAATGATCCGGATTGACAACAATCCGAGATAAATCCAAATATTACAAGGATCAAATCAAAGTACGAAACAAAGAAATTCTAGAAAGGAAATTACATGGGCCGGGCCCGAGAAGCCTTGCAAGGCTGATCCGGATCTAGAGGAAACTGGGGCTCGGACCATCATATGGTTCCGGTTCCCCTTGACCCTGCTCGACAGCAGCTTTCGCAGCAAGGAACTCTTGAATAAAGCTATCCCACGAAGCAAAAGGGTCAGTCTTGATATGGCGCTCTGCCACAACCCAGGATCTGCGTACCTCGGGAACCCCGGCTTGAGCAACCTCGAAGTCATAGATATCGCTGGCCTTGAACTCAGCAATTATGGCATCCTTGTTCAAATTCTCCTTTGCAGCAAGCTCCGCCTTTAGCCTCTCAACTTCTTGGGCCAGCCCGTCAGCTCGGGTCTCAGAGTCTTTCAACTTCTCGTTCAGCCCGGTCTCAACCACCCGGAACCCCTCCCGGGCCTCCTCCAGCTCACCCCTAAGGGAATCAGAGAGCATCTTCTCAGCCTTAGTCCGGTTATTAGCCTCCTTGAGCTCAGTGAAGGCAACATCGGAGCAAATGGAAATTGCACTCCCAATCTGAGAAACAAAAAAAAAAAAAAAAAACAACAAATCTATGAGCAAAGTAAAAGGTAGACAAAAGGACATGACCCGGAACTAAGAACATAAAAAATCAGAAATTACCTGCCCCCATTGGCCTGTTACCCGTTTCAAGGCGGCAGCCATGTTGTAGCCCTCAACTTCCTCCCAGTCTTCTTCGGATGGGATACTGGACATGAATCCGGCCAAATCAGCAAGGCTCTTAGTCCCTATCCGGACAGGAGCCCCATCCGGGCCCTTACCCTCCGAGTCGCATAAGACCCGTTCGGAAACAACAGTTTTTCCGCGGGGAGGCTTTCCCGGGGCGGATTTCCTCTTCTTCGAAGGAGGCCCCTCATCAGATATTTCCTGGACGTCCGGGTCCTTGGCCAAAGGAGCGTTACCCGGATCAGAAACGTTCCGGGGAGCAGAAGATTCGGAACCGCCCTCTATATCCGCAGATCCGGATCCGGTACCTGGGGCCCCTTTTGTTGTCTTGTAGGCCAAGCCCAAAGAGTTGAAGGCCGCTGCATAAGCTGAAGAAGACATTATGGCTCGGAATGCAGGGTTATAATGCGGCAAACCTGAGAAATAGAAGAAGAAAACTATCAGATCAGGACTAATAAAAATGAAGACTACCAAACTGGAAATGAAGTAATACAGGGAGCCCGGACCATGAAAAGACTTTTTACGCAAATTAGGAAAAGCAGGGGGGTCCGGATCAAAGACCTAAACAGGCGTTGATCCGGACCAAAAATTACAAGTTACAAGAAAAGAAAGGTAATCCGGTTCTCCAAGCTTGGATGGAGACCCGGATCAAAAAAAAAAAGAACTTACAGCCAAGTTGGAACATGAGTTTATGGTTCATAAACGTATCCCGGGTTGGCTGGAACCCGAGACTACCACAAAATTTTCTAACTTGGTCTAAAGCCTCCCCCTCTAAGATCTCTGGGTTGAATTTCGTCTTAACCTCCCCAGTCGTAAAATAAGGAAGATACTCCAAATCGTAACCCTTCAACATCAGTATCTCCCCATTCCAATGCTTCAAAGAGGTCTGATGCATAACTGGTTTGGACCTACCCGGACCGAATCCGCACTCTGTTGCCCGGAACCTCAGCTCGTAGAAAGGTTTCTGGCTTGACCTAGAAAGGTAAAAAATCTGGTGGAATAACTTGAAGGTAGGAAGGAGCCCGGACTTGTTGCAGCAAGCTATGAACCAGGTCATAGACTTGATCCCATTCGGAGTTATCTGCATAGGAGAAATCCTGTAGACATACTTACAAAGGTGCTTCAGAAAAATGTGCCACCTGGGGCTCCACCCGGACCTTAGATGCTCCAGCCAAACCGGAACAAAACCATCCGCAGGACGATGGAAGATCCTCTCATACGGTTCGGGCCACCTCCAAGCAATATCACTGGTTAATTGAAAAGCAGCCCGGATCGCCTTATCCATATCACCCGGGTCAGCCTCAGCATGAAAATCCTTCAGCTGGTAATGATCCCGGTTGATCCCAAAGGAAGCAAAAGCTGTTTCCAGAGCACCTTGGTCATAAATACCCGGGTGCCCATCCTCGTGCCTCTCATATCTGACCCGGGTATAATAAATGCTATCCTCGAACCCGGGCGGCTTTCTCACGAAATGGTACTTAATATCAGACCAGCGACCCTCTGGCGTAAAAATAATAGAGTTTTCTGGAAGCCTCTTGAACCGGAAGCTCGTAATTGTTCCCATAACGATTTAAGCACAAGTTATTCCTTTTGATTACACAGGGCAAATAAAACGGTTAGAGTTACCCACTAATCATGCATACACATACATGAACCTATGCTAGCATGGCAAGTTCTAAATCTCAAGATCCATCGTCGCTTCACAAGAGATTAACACCTTATCTTATATGTTCGCGACGCACATAAGACGAATAAGCACAACCAATACTAGATATCATACAATCATCACACACTAAGGTATTAAACAACCAACTAAAGAATTCCATAGTAAATCCGTTACGACCCCATAATCACGATTAGCCCATGATAGCACTCATCGTCATCATGAGTTCATATGAAAATATAATAATAACACACGAGAATAATAACTAAAACTACTTATATTAAACTAGAGTACGTCACAAGAGTAATTAGGTTCAAAGTAAAGAAAACTAGCATCCAACGTTACAACAAAATAAAGAATCACAAGAAAATATTCTTCCTCTTCGTTGCAGTGTGCTAAAACGGTCTTCTTCCTTATCTCCTCGCTCCTTGATTAATACTACGATCCAACCTATGTGAAACGTCTCTGAAAACTACTTATATAGAGTCCCATAAAACCCAGCTAACTCAGAAGTTGGATGTTAAACAGAACCAGGTGTCCAAAATAATTATTCTAAAATTCTGTCCCTGAGCGGCCACTCAGCATTCCTGAGCGGGCGCTCAGCTTCCTGAGCGGTCGCTCAGCAGAGCTGAGCGGGCGCTTAGACCCCTTCTGGAAAATGCTCCATTTCTGCTCCAAATCTTTGCTGCATTCTGCTCCTATCTTTCCACTTGCAATGCCAAACACATGCCAAGGCTTATTCTTGATGAAATCTCTCCAGAAAAGCAATTAATACCCTGAAATGCACACACACTAGAAAAAAACATCAAATACACAAAATACTTGATTTCAAGACATCAATTCAAGCCATTATAAGACGTTCGAAGTGGTATAAAATGCCACTTATCACACCCCCAAACTTAAATCGATGCTTGTCCTCAAGCGTCACAGACTCAAAAACAAAACAAAAACATGCATGAATGCAATCTATATAAAATGCAGCGATCCCCCTTACTACGACCAAACCAACCAACTTACGACATCTCAACAAATGTAATTTAGGCGAATAAAGATCAATCAAATCATGCAAACTATCATACAGCCGAAAACGTGGTGTGTGCGGATGCTGAACAGATATGCTTCGAAACTAGATCAACTATCATAACTCGACTATCCTCAAGGTAATCACATGATTATACGAAGAATAAAATTCTAGGCACAAAATGACTTATAACACTACAAGATTACTGGAGCTTATTACGGAATCATGCTTTTTATTTAACACAACAAACAAATGCTTATTTGACCGTGCAATGAGTGAGGTCCACAAAAGACTTATACAATGGCATCCATGTAGCGAGCGTTAGATTAGCGGATCCCAGACTATAAAAGCCTTAGGTCACTAGGCACAAAGTCCCCTAAGAACTAAATAACTCGAATACCAAAGAGCCCACTCGTGATCAATTATGCATTAACTCTCTAATTTTTTCTTTTATTTTCTTTTCTTTTATTTTCTATTTTTTTTCTTTTTTTATATATATTTTTTCAAAATTTCTGAGCAAGTGCGTTTCACTCCATCTTGCTCAACCCTAGACTACTCGCATAAAAATACGAGCCGACTACTAGCCATTTGACGCCTAACCACAATTAGCAATGAATTCCACTTTTTACTCCAATTTTTCTTTTCATGCCTTGGATCACTAAGAACCTATTATAAATTCTAAGCATAATCAATAGATTAACCTTGAAAACCATCAAACCATAACAACAATCTAGTCCTTAAGTATTCTCTAAGACTTAGTGAAATTACAAGTATTTCTAGCATGCATGTCAACCTACAAGACTCAACATCACTTTAACGCTATCACTACACTCGCATCAACATCACAAATCAATTGGCAAAGCAACACAAAAGGGATCATGGTATATGCATGAGCTACATGACATGATAAATAAAGCTATAAATAAATAAATAAATAAATAAAACTATATGGAAAAAATATGCAATTATATGAACTAAACTATCATGAATATGCAAATATATGACACACACACAAAAAATATTCCTTAATTACCACCCCCAAACTTAAAATCTTCACTGTCCCCAGTGAAGGTAGTAGAAAGGAACACATGGTATACCTACTCGGAGAGATCATCATCATCATCATCACCCTCAGAGGGTGGAGTATCAGGAGGTGGATATGCAGAGTCCTCACCAAAAACTGGCCACTGGATGTCAGCTCCAAGGCCTCTAAAAGCAGTCCCAAGCACCATCCATCCTCCTCGACAGCCTCCTATACTGGGCATCAGCCATTCCAGCACCCTCCTGAGCTCTAGAAGAACCATCCTCATCACGCCCTGGTCTCACCATGGTAGCACCGCGTGCTGGACGCCCTCCTGGAAGATGATAACCCAGTCCATGTTCCTCGGGCTCTCCACCAGTCCACTCCTGCATCGCATTCAGAGTCCCGGAGTCAATAGGAGCGGCCGGCAGCTGCAACTGCTCGTGAGACGGCCACTGAACTCCCACTGCTCGGCAAAGCTTTGTAACCGTGGATGCATAAGGGATGTTCATGTGCTTAGCTCCCCTCAAAAACTTCAGAATTCCTTGGTAGATGAACTCACCAAGGTCCATATAGTACTCCTCATTCAAAATACCCCATAACAACTGTGCTCGCTCAACTGTGACCTCATGTGCATATGAAGTAGGAAGAATATTAGCGCAAATAAGGGCATTCCATGCACGTGCATACCTATTCATCGCAATCGCTGGAAAATGGCGATACTCGTTAGTCCCAGTTTTGAAGGTCCAAACTGTGCCCGGCCTACAGAGAGTAGCACAAATCAAATCTAAGTCAAAATTCTCAGCAGTCTTCTCATTCCAATTCTCCTCCGAGGGCTTCCTCTGTCGCTGCCCAATCACACGGCGAATCGCCTCAGGGTGATAATCCACCGTCATTCCCCGCACAACAGAAAACCCATTCTTTTCAGCTTTCGCGTTCGCATAGAACTCGCGAACAACGCTCATCGGAACTGCCTCTGGTGACTCACAAAAAGCAATCCAACCCTTCTCAGCAATCATTGGCAAAAACTCACCATCCCATCCCGATGGTAAGAATCCCCTCTCCTTCAAAATCGGCTTGCCCAGAAGCCTAATATACTCCTCCTCAACAGCCCTATCAAACAAACGAGGCCTCACAGCAGTACCCCTCGAAGAATCAGCAGTAGGATCAGTGTTGCTGCTATCAATAGTCCTGGATCTCTTGGGTGTCATCGAAACTGAGAAAAAATGTTTAAGAATTGTGTTTTTGAATACGGGAGAGAGTTTAAGGTTTGAAAGTATATGGGGGAGTATATGGAATAGATGTATTTATATATAGGGTAGAGATTAGGGTAAAATTTGATTAGGAGTGGGTTTGAGGGTTAAAAACGTGGGTAATGGGAAGATAATTCGTGGGTAATGGGGCTGTGTTTTATTTTTGGATTTTTCAGATTTTTTTGGATTTTTATAAGACTTAAAAACAAAATTCTTCCAGTCGGGCCCTGAACGGTCGCTCAGCAAAACTGAGCAGGCGCTCAGCTTGCTGAGCGGTCGCTCAGCAGAGCTGAGCGGGCGCTCAGGGGTCTTCTGGAAAAAAAAATTCCTTGCCCTGTTTTTCTGATTTTTTTGTGGTTTTGGATAGGTTACTAACTTCTAAGGGTTCCTGTAATAACAAATCATGGGTTGCCTCCCAAGAAGCGCTTCTTTTTTGTCATTAGCTTGACGTAGCGTACCTTAATCAAGTTGACAATAAAACGGCACTAACCACTTCCCGGTTTGCCGTGTCCCCATAGTAATGCTTCAAACGCTGACCATTAACCTTGAATGCTTGGTCCGGATCATTCTCAAAAATCTCCACCGCTCCATGTGAAAACACAGTTTTGACAATAAAAGGTCTAGACCACCTTGATTTCAACTTTCCAGGAAAAAGTCGGAGACAAGAGTTGAATAAAAGAACTTGTTGCCCCGACATAAATGACTTAGGATATAACTTCCTGTTGTGCCACCTTTTCACTTTTTCCTTGTACATTTTGTTATTCTCGTAAGCTTGGAGTCGAAATTCATCAAGTTCATTTAGCTGAAGCATTCGCTTCTTTCCAGCTGCATCTAGATCCAGGTTCAACTTCTTCAACGCCCAATAGGCCTTATGCTCAAGCTCCGCAAGTAAATGACATCCCTTACCATACACAAGTTGAAACGGGGACATTCCAAGTGGAGTCTTATATGCTATTCTGTAAGCCCAAACAGCCTCATCAAGCTTTAAAGACCAATCCTTCCTTGACGGACAAACAACCTTCTCTAAAATCGCTTGATCTCTCTATTAGACACTTCCGCTTGACTATTCGTTTGCGGATGATAGGCAGTAGCAACACGATGATTCACATTATAGCGCTGCATCATAGAAGTGAACTTACGGTTGCAGAAACGCGACCCTCGTCACTTATGATTACTCATGGCATTCCAAACCTTATGAAAATCTGCTTATGAAGAAAATTCAACACTACCTTTGCATCATTCGTCGGTAGAGCTTTGACTTCTACCCATTTTGAGACATAATCGACTGCCAGCAAGATGTACTGATTATTGCAGGACGAGACAAATGGCCCCATGAAATCAATTCCCCAAACATCAAAGACCTCAACTTCAAGCATCACATTTAACGAAATCTCATCCTTTCTCGTAAGATTTCCCACTCTTTGGCAACGATCACACCTTAAAATGAACTGATGAGCATCCTTAAACAAAGTAGGCCAGAAAAAACCTGCTTGCAGAATACGAGTTACCGTCTTCTCACCACCATAATGTCCACCATAAACTGTGGAGTGGCAGTCTCGTAATATCCCCTCCGTCTCACAGAATGGGATACATCTCCTGATGATCTGGTCAACTCCCTGTCTAAACAAATATGGTTCATCCCACATATACCACTTCACCTCATGTAGAAACTTCTTCTTTTGAGCTGTATTCATATTAGGAGGCATTATATTGCTGACAAGATAATTCAAAATATCTGCGAACCGTGGCTCTTCCTCCTGAACTGCGAACAACTGCTCATCTGGAAAAGATTCGTTGATCAATGTCTTATCATGTGAAGTAGACTCGGGATTCTCCAATCTAGAGAGATGGTCAGCTACTTGATTCTCAGTACCTTTTCGATCCTTGATCTCTAACTCAAATTCTTGTAGCAAGAGCACCCAACGAATGAGTCTAGGCTTCGAATCCTTCTTGGAAACCAAATAGTGAATGGCCACATGATCAGTGAACACTGTCACCTTTGTCCCAAGCAAATAATATCGAATTTTTTTGAAACCAAAGACTATTGCCAAGAGCTCTTTCTCAGTAGTGGTGTAGTTCATTTGAGCTCCATTTAAGGTCTTGCTAGCATAGTAGACCACATGAAAGAGATTATTCTTGCGCTGCCCAAGAACTGCGCCCACTGCATAATCACTCGCATCACACATCATCTCAAAAGGCTCTGTCCAATCAGGTGCTGTAATAACTGGTACAGTTATTAAACTCTTCTTGAGAGTCTCGAATGCCGTCAAGCATTCATCATCAAATCTGAAAGGCACATCCTTCTCAAGCAAGTTGCACAATGGCTTAGATATCTTCAAAAAGTCCTTGATAAAATGCCGATAAAAACCCGCATGACCAAGAAAACTACGGATTCCTTTCACAGAAATAGGTGGTGGAAGATTTTCAATGACTCCCACCTTGGCTTTGTCCACCTCAAGACCCTTACTAGAGACCTTATGCCCAAGAATAATGCCTTCACGCACCATAAAGTGACATTTTTCCCAATTGAGCACCAAATTAGTTTCCACACACCTTTTGAGTACTGCACGAAGATTATTCAAACATTCATCATACGAATGTCCAAAGACGGAGAAGTCGTCCATGAACACCTCGACGTTATTTCCAATCATATCAGAGAATATAGCCATCATACATATCAGAAAAGTGGCAGGTGTGCCACATAAGCCAAACAAAACTCTGCGAAAAGCAAACGTGCCAAATGGACAAGTGAAGGTAGTCTTTTCTTGATCCTCTGGTGCAATACATATCTGATTATACCCCGAATAACCATCCAGAAGACAATAATACTCATGACCGGCCAACCTGTCAAGCATCTGATCAATAAATGGAAGAGGGAAGTGATCCTTCCTCGTGCCCTTGTTCAACTTTCTGTAGTCCATGCATACTCTCCATCCTGTGACTGTTCGAGTGGGGATGAGCTCGTTCTTCTCATTTGCTACCACAGTAATACCTCCTTTCTTAGGTACACATTGCACGGGGCTCACCCAAGAACTGTCAGAAATATGATAAATGATTCCTGCATCCAGCCACTTCAGAATTTCTTTCTTCACCACTTCTTTCATGATAGGATTAAGTCTTCGCTGTTGCTCAACAGTCGGCTTACTACCTTCCTCTAGCAGAATTTTATGCATGCAGTACGAAGGGCTTCCCCTTGATGTCTGCTATAGTCCATCCGATAGCCGATTTGAATTCTCTCAAGATCCTCAGGAGCTTGTCCTCCTCACTACCTGAAAGGTCAGATGCAATAATAACAGGTAAAGTAGATGCATCACCTAAAAAAACATACCTCAAGTGTTCAGGCAATGGTTTAAGCTCCAAGGTAGGTGCTTCCTCAATAGATGGTTTGAGCTTTCCTTCAGCATTTTTGAGGTCAGAAGTACCAAGAGATTCAAATGGCATGTCTAGCTTTCGCCTCCAAGGAGAAGCATTTAAATATTTTAGTTGCTCATTGCCATCCTCATCATCAATGTCAAAATCCCCCACTAAGGCTTTCTCTAATGCATCAGACTTTAGTATATGATCAAGTTCTGAAGTGACCGCAGAATTAATCAAATCCACTTTTAAGCACTCCTCGTCTTCTGTAGGGAATTTCATTGCTTTGAATACATTGAATGTCACATCCTGATCCTGTACACTCATAGTAAGTTCACCTTTCTGCACATCTATCAAAGTACAGCCTATAGCCAAGAAAGGTCTCCCCAAGATTATGGGAATCTTCTTATCTTCCTCGAAATCCAGAATAACAAAGTCTACAGGAAAGAAGAGCTTATCCACCTATACTAGCACATCCTCCACTATGCCTCGTGGGTATGTAATAGAACGATCAGCCAATTGTAGAGACATGTAGGTGGGCTTTGGATCAGGTAAATTCAACTTTTTGAAGATCGACAACGGCATCAGATTGATGTTTGCTTCCAAATCACAAAGGCACTTGTCAAAAGACAACTTGCCAATGGTGCAAGGAATGGTGAAGCTACCTGGATCTTTAAGCTTTGGAGGTAACTTTTGTTGCAGCACAGCACTGCATTCTTCCGTTAAAGCAACGGTCTCAAGGTCGTCCAGTTTCACCTTCCTTGAAAGAATACTCTTCAAAAATTTCGCATAACTAGGCATTTGCTCCAGAGCCTCAGCGAAAGGTATATTGATGTGAAGTTTCTTGAACACCTTCAAAAACTTACCAAACTGCTTATCCAGCTTTTGTTGTTGCAATCTCTTAGGGAAATGTGGTGGAGGATAGAGCTGTTTCTTCCCTGTTTTACCCTCAGGCCGAGTGTGTTCAACAGTAGTCTTCCTTGGTTTCGCCGCTTTCTCCCGTTGCTTAGCTTCTTCATCACCAACTTCAGCTTCTCCGTCTTTTACTTTTTCAGCATCAACAACTTTTCCAGACCTTAAGGTGATAGCCTTGACTTGCTCTTTAGCTTCCTTCCTGCCTGGCACTTTAGTATCACTGGGAAGTGTGCCAGGTTGATGATTGAGCACTGCATTTGCTATTTGACCGATTTGATTTTCCAAGGTCTTGATAGAAACTGCCTGACTTTTGCACAACAGCTTAAGTTCCTCAAAATCAGCAGTAGAGGGTGGAGCTGCACCTCCTTGTTGAGGATATGATTGCCTTTGAGCATAATGCTGTGATTGCTGGAATCCAGGTGGATTGAACTGTTTACTTACGCCTTGCTGATATGGTTGCTGAATAATATTCTGATTATTACTCTAGCTGAAATTTGGATGATTTCTGTTGTTAACATGATAAGTAGCTCGCACAGGCTGCCGCGGTCGCTGATAATTATTTACATACTGAACAGATTCATTAACAAGAGAACACTGATCCGTAGCATGAGAGCCTGCAGAAAGCTCACAGACCATAGCTATCTGATTGACTCCATAGGTGGCTAGAGAATCGACCTTCATAGACAGCGCTTGGAGCTGCACTGCAATAGCTGTAGCTGCATCAACTTCTAGAATACCTGCTACCTTCCCATGCATCATCCTTTGAGTTGGGTTTTGATGCTCATTTGCAGCCATAGTCTCAATAAGATTATAAGCCTCAGTATAGCTTTTGGCCCATAAGGCGCCTCCAGCTGCTGCATCGAGCATGGGCCGAGATTGGGCCCTTAAACCATTATAGAAACCAGTGATCACCATCCAATCAGGCATTTCATGATGTGGACACTTTCTCAACATCTCCTTGTAGCGCTCCTAAGCTTCGCACATGGATTCTGTAGGCTGCTGCGCAAACTGAGTAAGAGCACTCCTCATAGCAGCAGTCTTCGCCATTGGATAAAACTTTACCAGAAACTTTTGCGCAAGATCTTGCCAAGTAGTGATAGACCCAGCTGGTTCAGAATGTAACCAATCCTTAGCTTTATCCCTCAGTGAGAATGGGAAAAGCCTCAGCTTGATAGCCTCATCAGTCACACCATTATATTTGAAAGTACTACAGATCTCGAAAAAATTCCTTATGTGCATGTTGGGGTCTTCAGTCGCAGCACCTCCGAAAGAAACGGAATTCTGCACCATCTGAATAGTGTCCGACTTGATTTCAAAGTTATTGGCCTCAATAGTCGGGTGCATGATGCTAGACTGAATGTCATCAATTTTAGGCCTAGAAAAGTCCATAAGAGATGGATCTGCCGGAACTATACGATCACCCATGATTACTGGCTCTTTCTGCTCACTTCCTGAATCCGAATCTTCAAAATCTATCTTCTCTAGAATATCGAGAACTTCGTCTGTCTCCTCAGCTGTATCTACGAGAAAGTGTTTGCATAAACGCTCGCTAAAGTACCTGAAACACAACCGGAAACAATAATTAACAAGTCTTAATCACTGGGTCCTAATGACCACTGATTGTAAGTACATAAACTAAACAAATACGCCGAGTCCCCGGCAGCGGCGCCAAAAACTTGTTAGGGCGAAAACACGCGCTAATAATACACGCAAGTATACACGTTCGCAAGTAATATAGAATACTTTCTAGTTCATTCCCACAGAGACTCGGACTAATTATGTTCAATTAACAATCACTCACCAATGTATGATTACTTCTCAATGTTAAGACAATAACACTTAGATTTAATTAACTAATTATTAACTACAATTAACTATGAGAATTAAGCACTTAATAAATGCTTGAATTAATAATATTAAGACACACATGAGATCACAACTTCATTACTACTTCCTTCAATAGTCATTGTTATTACCCTTAACATGCAACAGTGATGATATTAATCGAACAACACGAAACTGATAAAAGCCAACTTTCATTGTACTAATACCATTCTACAAAGCATCCACAATTAAGATAGAAGTTGAATAGGCATCAATTATGTTGAGTCCCTATATGTCTACAAAATTGACAACATAACGATTTAAGTACAAGTTATTCCTTTTGATTACACAGGGCAAATAAAACGGTTAGAGTTACCCACTAATCATGCATACACATACATGAACCTATGCTAGCATGGCAAGTTCTAAATCTCAAGATCCATCGTCGCTTCACAAGAGATTAACACCTTATCTTATATGTTCGCGACGCACATAAGATGAATAAGCACAACCAATACTAGATATTATACAATCATCACACACTAAGGTATTAAACAACTAACTAAAGAATTCCATAGTAAATCCGTTACGACCCCATGATCACGATTAGCCCATGATATCACTCATCATCATCATGGGTTCATATGAAAACATGATAATAACACACGAGAATAATAACTAAAACTACTTATATTAAACTAGAGTACGTCACAAGAGTAATTAGGTTCAAAGTAAAGAAAACTAGCATCCAACGTTACAACGAAATAAAGAATCACAAGAAAATATGCTTCCTCTTCGTTGCGGTGTGCTAAAACGGTCTTCTTCCTTATCTCCTCGCTCCTTGATTAATACTACGATCCAACCTATGTGAAACGTCTCTGAAAACTACTTATATAGGAGTCCCATAAAACCCAGCTAACTCAGAACTTGGAAGTTAAACAGAACCAGGAGTCCAAAATAATTATTCTAAAATTCCGTCCCTGAGCGATCGCTCAGCAGAGCTGAGCGGGCGCTCAGACCCCTTCTAAAAAATGTCCTGTTTCTGCTCCAAATCTTTGCTGCATTCTGCTCCTATCTTTCCACTTGCAATGCCAAACACATGCCAAGGCTTATTCTTGATGAAATCTCTCCAGAAAAGTAATTAATACCCTGAAATGCACAAACACTAGAAAAACGCATCAAATACACAAAATACTTGATTTCAAGACATCAATTCAAGCCATTATAAGACATTCTAAGTGGTATAAAATGCCACTTATCAATAGGCTAAATATATAGTGTTTAACATAAAACTATCCTAATCGGGACTTAAAAAGCGAGCGTCGATCACCTTTTAACCTTTATAAAGGTTATTCATTGGGTGAAAGCCGCTAACAGGCCCTGATTTTGGTTAATCGGCCCTAAACGGGGCTAATTTCCATATATAAGCTGTTAATTACGCTTAATACGACCTAATTTTAAGCTAAAGTTTTTTAAATTTTCCTTAATCAAGCCTAATCGACACTAAATGGGGCTAAACGACCTTAATCAAGGCTAAACAACCTTAATTGGGGTTAATTAATATAAGCAAGTCGCTAATTAGCTTTAATTCAGGCTAATAATTTACAATATACACTAACGGCCCTTAATCAAGGCTAAATTACACTAATTGGCCCTTAATGGGGCTAGGTTAATCATTTAAAAAAATTCGAATTTGACTCAAAAATTTTCCGAAAATTCAAAAAAACTCCATCCCAGAATGCTCTGGACCGACCAAGACGTCCATCCTACGATGTCTTGGTTGGCCAGAGCCCTCCATGTAGGGAGGTCGGCCCCTAGGAGTCTTGGTCAACCGGAGACTCCATCCTGGAGCTCTTGATCGGCCGGGACTTCCATATTGAGGACCTCCTGGCTGGCCTCAACCCGTGCAAATGAGGAGGTCGGCCACTAGGAGTCTTGGTCTGCCGGGAAACTCCGTCCTAGAGCTCCTGGTTGCCGAGACTTCCATGTTGAGGACATCCTGGTCGGCCTCAACCCGTGAAAATATGGAGGTCGGACCCTAAGAGTCTTGGTCGGCCAGGAGAATCCGTCTTGGGGCTCCTGGTCGGCCTGAAGTTCTATGTTGAGGACCATCTGGTCAGCCTCAACCCGTGAAAACGGGGAGGTCAGCTTCTGGGAGTCTTGGTCGGCCGGAAGACTACGCCTGGGAGCTCATGGTCAGCCGAGGCTTCCTTGCCTTGAGGGAACTTTTTTCCAAGAGCTATCTGGTCTTCCAGGGAATAGCTTTACAGAATTTCTCGAATTTCAACCTTCTCGATTTTAAGTCGTGGCTATAGATTTCCATAAGCGGTAGTTTATGAGTTACACTTTGCCCTTTTCATAAACTTTTCACTAATCACCATGATTAGCGTAATCAGTGTTAGATTAATACTAATACCATGGTTTTAGCTTTTCTGGTAGGACTGATACGACAACCGATCTCTTGTATCATTTTATTCGTTTATTGTGTCCTTTCTTCTAAGTATTCGATGGTTTTTTGCCATTTTAGCGATCTTTTGCTGAGTGCAACCTGTAAACACGAACCAACCTGTGTTTGTGACTTGCTATAGCAGTGCCTCTTTTTCTATAAAAGAAGATGAGAAGTGTTTATTTTCCTTCACACCTTCATTTTTCAACTTCTCTCAAGTTTTCTTTGCTTCAAGAGCTCTCAATCTCTCAAGTTCTATTTCATCCAAGATGTCTGAGAACCACTTTAACAAGCCTTCTCCCTCTGTCCTAGAGCTCATTGAAAGGGAGATCCTTGGAGCTCAAGCCTTATATTATGTACTCTTAACTTTGTAAAAATCTCGTTCGAGAGCATTCTAGTCGGCCTAAGGCCGTCACTTTTTTGGAAGGTTGGAACCTTTAGGTTTGCCAGGGATCCCTTTCCCGGGAAGCCTGGTTGGCCTGGGACCTCCATTTTGGGAGATCAGCCCCTCTAGGTCGGTCGGGACCTCTCCCTGGAGGGTCGGGTTGTCTGGAAGCCAACCAATGTCTACTTTGTGGACTTAGTTTTTCTTTTTTCTTTCTTGTTAAGTCAATGCCTACTTTGATGCCTCCTCCATTCAGGGTATCAAGATGAGGAGCGACTATGCGGCCTTGTAAGACTCAGTGGAGAAGCTGGAGGAGATGTAATATCCTATATTTTCAATTATTATTATTATTATTATTTGGAATTGTTTATGTGATTTTTATGTGAATTTTAGTGAATTATTTGATAATTGGAATTGATGTTTAGATGTTTATATTGAGTATTCTAATTTTTATATGTCCAGAATAGAATATAGATAATTATGATATTTTTCTGGTAATTTTTGGAATATTATATGAGTTATAATGATTTATGAATTTTTTTTTGACCAAATGATTTATGAATTTATTAATTATTTTCTGAGTAATTATAAAACTATATTATAAAGCCGGGAATCGTCCAACCTCAACTGTTTTTACGTTTTTACAACCCTAAACTCTTCCGAAAACTCCTTCCTAACCCAATCTGATAATTCCAGATATTTTCCGTGTTTTGACCTTTTCAATCCGGATTACGGTTTGACTCGTACGCGTCCCGGCGTACAATTTTCGATACGACAATCGTTTTGATAAATCAACAAAACCCGTATTATCGAAAGACGGGATATTTTTACATCATTTTCGTATAAAGTCTTTTATAAGAAGCCTAGTTTTGATAATTATCCAAATCTGATACTAAATTGTATCGTTTTATAGTTAATTAGCGGCTAAGTAACCTATTTTCGGATCCGATATGTAAGGGTAATTATTGAATTATTAAATAAATAAAATATGTGATTGTTCTGTCAACTATGTTTTGTTGTAATATTGTTTTTTTGTGATTGGTTGGATGTGAAGATTAATTTTATAATTAATTATCGAGCTGTATGAATTTAATTTATTTTTAAAGTAATTTTCTTGAATATTTATTCTTATAAATGCTAAAATTATTTCTAAAATTATTTTTGTTGCTCTATAATCTTATTTCTTATTTTTAGGAGTTTATAAAATTTAGAAAAAATATTTTATTAATAATTTATCCCTAAATAATTTTCTGATTGCATTTAATTGTAAGATCAGTATTTAATTCCAGAATGCTTCATAAATCTTGAAAATTTTATTTTATTAAGTTTGGAATATTTCGAAAAATTTTAAAATTATTTCAGAATTTTTTTCGGCTTTTATTCACCCGAACGTTTATTCGTTAAATTGGAAATGCGGGTCGGTTGCGCGTTCCAGAAATGATTTAAAATTTTTGAAAATTACATTTTTTTATCATTTTTAATTATTTCTGGAATTTTAAAACTATTTTGATATTTTCTCGGGTTAATTTAACCCGCAAAATTAGATTGATAAATTGCAAGTGTCGTGTTATTTGTTGGGTTCTATAGATAAAATAGTAAAAAAAAAGAGGGGCAGATAATTTCAATCGGGTTTATCCCTCTTCTTTCCTCTCCAATTCATGTGCCTCTCTCTCCTCAATCTTTAATCTCGCAAATCTCTCTCTCACTCTTATAATCTCCCTCGTTTCTTGCTTTCTTTGATTTCTTTTCTTTCCTTTCCTCTGTTTTCGTTCCTTCCTTCCGGTTGTGTTCCTCCCTCCGGTAAGCCGCCGCTGCTCTGTTCTCTTTCCAGCAAAATCGCCGCCCCTGCTCCCCTTTTTCTTCCTGTTGTTTATTCAGTTTTATTCTCGCAAAGTCGTGTGTGTATATGCAGTCGTGTATGTGTTCTTACTTGCCGCCTTGATTTTTCTGTTGTTTTTCCGAGTCGTGCCCTGTTCTTGCTTCGGTTGCACGTAGGCGCGTGTGTGTTGTGCTAGCTGTTTAGTTTGGCGATGTCCTAAATTAAATTTTTAATGATTTATTTCGTTTTCTGCAGGATTTAATTGATTAAGGTTTCGTGAGATAAAAATTATCGTGCGGAAATAATTATTATTTAATCAGTGAAATTTACGTAGGATGCCCTATATAAACGAGAACCCGTGAATTTTACCGCCGTCGGCGATGAGCCTCGGCGAGCCGACGGTGAACCGTGATGAATTAATTTTGAGTCCTACGAATAAACATATAAAATACGAATTAAATATAAAATGCGAATAATAATTAATAATGATATTGAATTGGTGTTTGGGAATTTGTGGATGTTGGTTGTTGCGATTATTGATTGTTGTGATGAATTGATGTCGATTGTATTCGACGGGTAGACCGATAAATGAAGGAGACGCTGCCCGATTTTCGAGAAATTAATTCCGAAAATACGGGAACGTAGCCTATAATTATCGGAGACGTCGAACAAGATTATGTAATTAAAATTTTATGAAACCTAATTACGTGTTGGTACAAGATATTTTATAAATAACCGATTACCCTATTTTTCAAAACAACAAGTATATGTACTTTCCGAAAATAAATACCGAACCGAGTCATATGTGTTATACGGATTATGTGATACGTGAGTTATGTATTTACATGCTATGTGAATTATGTGCGTATGTGAGTCAAGAGTCTTGTATTTGACTGTCTTCTTTATGTGTGGGTTATCGTATGGGTAGACGATAGGGTTTTAACGCGTAGTTCATCGAGTAATTATCGTTTAGATGATTAAAGTTATATATTTTAATTATAAATGCGGATTATTTGAGTCGATTAGGACCAGATGGAATGGATGAAGATTAGAGTTGAATAGTATGGAATCTTGGGTTGCAGCACTGCATGAGCAGCAGACCAGAGATAAAGACGTTGATGCCTTGAGATGCCAGACTAAGATAGATATGTCGTCGTGAGTGTGACTAACTGCTAAAAACCAAAGGCAAGTATTTCTATCATCACTTATTGTTCAAGTGATATATATTTTGAATCCTATTATGCAAGTATTGCTTTCCCTATTCTTAGTTGAGAATAGATAAATATTTTATATATCGCTGAATTAAAATACTTATCATGCAAGTACCCTCTGCTATTCTATGTTTAGAATAGTTAAATGTTTTACTTATCAAATTACTGGATTTATAAACATTTTGGATTTAAAAAAAATGATTTTGTTGCGAGTATTTCTGCCCAAGTGAATGGGGGAATAAAATTATTTAGGATGTCAATTGATTCAGCTCCTTTTTCAATAAAAAGGTTTTAAGATTGGACTGGTTACTGGTTACAGCGTAGCTGATCGAGATATCGGTCCAGCTGTAATATCTTTCAAGGCGAGTATATGCCTTTTCTGGTGCCCTATAGGTATCGTATGGTTGCGGGATACGAGTAGTACCTATATTTACGGTATGGCTGCGAGATACCGGTGTTGTTTCGTGACTGATCATCAGGAACAACATGAAATATAATTGGTTCCAATCTAAACTGTTGTTTCTAAATTGTTTTGATATTCATAGAATAAATGAGTTATCAACTGTTTCTATTTTGGATTAAAGGTGAAATGCGGTTTTGAATCAGTTTTTGATTTATGCTGATACTTACTTTGTTGTTAAATATCAAAGGTGGTATCAGTATAGATGAATGATGTTGACTTCAGTATGGGATGTTGTGAGCATCAAAGTTCGTATTGATATCTAATTTGATATGACAATAAAATGAGTATTAATATCAAGAGTTCAGTTTTGAGTAAAGTTTATGATTCAATCCATAAACATTGCTTCTTGTTATTGTTGTTTACGATATTTCCGTAAACACGGTTTTACGAGTTTTATCCTCGTCAAGATTCAAAGTATTGCTGAAACATTTCGCTCGAAAATATCAAAAAGAGTTTTGAATACAGTGAGAAAAAATTATCCGATTCTTTTTCTATTTCATCAATTATGATTTTAAATGTTCTGCGCTATTGCGGATGTCGGCTTTATATCAAAACGACCTTATATTTGCTGTAATGATCTTGCTGAGCATTTCTTTCGCTCATACTTGCCTGCTTTTAAATTTAACCTCCAGTGAGGATTAGCTTGCGCTGTTTAGCCGCGTAATTCAAGGAAGCCAAGAAGAAGTTTTTGAAAGGTGGTTGGTCTAGGGTTTGCGAACTAGTGTAAGTTCTATTGTGTAAAGTTGTTTATGTTATATTATTTTATAGTTGTGTATTTTATAGTTGGGCCTAGTATACTTCTTTTCGAAGTTATACTAGGGGTTTAACTTTGAATTTAGAATTTGTTGAAAAGAGTTTTAAAAGAAAGTGAAAAATTATTGGTGGAATTTGGATATCTTGTTTCTAGAACTGTAACCTTAAAAGATCTTGGGTATAGTTTGGGGTCACAGATGATATATTTCAGTTGTTGGAATTTATTTATTGATTCAACAACTTATTTTGGATTGAGATTTCATAGTGACGACCAAATCCCCTGACCCCGGATTTGGGGGCGTTACAGGTGACATCCAAGGACTGGGAGTTCAGGGCTCACGGGGCGGAGGAAAAAGCTACTCACTTTCACAAGAATCAATCGAAAGTGGTCAAAAAGAAGAAGATGGAGTGGAAGAAACTTGTTGATGACTATCATTAGACTAAAGAGTTCCTCCAGCTATGGATGATCATGATGATAAGATACGCCCTGTCAACATGTCCCTCGGGTGGAACAGAGGTGTCCAATATGTTCATGGCATGTACCTGGATGTAATTGATCTGAACCTCTTTGTTTGTCTTTGGGGAGCTCATGAGGCTCCCCCTGTTGGCCAGACATTCGGATCCTCTCTAGAGGTCGCTCGTCAGCTTTACGGGTCTAGCTTGATCCGTAGAAGATCCGGCTTCGAGGGAAAAGATCCCTCAATAAGTCCCTACTCTAAGGGACGCCTATATGGGAAGATTCGACAACTAATGTCAGGGAGCAGTGACTCCTTCCACATCTAGCTCAAATTAAGATGAGGAGGATGAAGTTACCCAGAGGGAGGGAAACGAGGAAGCGGAGGACTCTTTGGACGAGTGATCATTGTGGCCTTGCATGGCTCTAGACGCCACTTGTGGCCTTTTAGTTACGATTTTTTTTATTTCTGGTCCTTTAAGAACTTTGAACATCTCAATTTATAACCTAAATGTCCTTCAGGACTGACTTGTGATCCTTCGGGACCTATTTTTTCTTAATGCATTGTTAGTTCAATTTCATACTTGTCTGTTATTTTCGGCATTTGGTCCTTCGGGACTTATATTCATTATATGCTCGTACTTAAATAAATTGATAGATAAAATTATAGAAATGAACTTGCATAAATAGTTAACATCTTTGGAAAATGGGTTCAACCCTTACATAAAATGGTTTCGTCGACCTTATTTATATATCTAACGTTAAGTACTAGGAACATGTCCTATAATTCCTAAACATAGTAAATCTTTAGGTTTGAAGGGTGCCAAGTGTGGGGCACTTCGTCACCGCTGAGGGTCTCTAACTTGTAGGATCCTCGTCCTAAAGTCTTCTTGACCTTGTAAGGCCCTTCCTAGTTAGAGGATAATTTTCCTTTCTCTCTGACTCCTCATGCCTCAATCTTTCTCAAGACCAAATCTCCTTACTGAAAGAACCTTTCTTTAACCTTTCTATTGTAATAGAGGGAGGCTCATCGTTGATGCCCTACATTTTGGGCGTTAGCTTCATCCCTAACCTCATCAATTAGGTCGAGAGCGAGCCTCATTCCTTCTTCATTGGTCTCTGGTTCATAAACTTTGACCCTTGGTGATTCATGGGTGATTTTTACGAGCACCAATTCTTCAGATCAATAAGCCAGCATGAATGGGGTAGCTTCAATTATAACTTTGCAAGTGGTATAATATGCCTACTGTATAGTGTTACGACCGGTATTTCTAAATCTTATATATATAATTATGTGTTTATAATTGAGAATTAAATTGTGTGGAATTATAAATATGGGTGATTATTGTGTTGAGTGCCTATAAATTAACTGTTTAATGTATTAGTATATATATATAATTTTTGAAAGGAGAATCTTATTATTTAGTACTTTTAAATTAGAATCAAAAGTACTTCATTTTATATGAAAAATCGATTTTAAAAATCTTTTAAAAACAAATTTTCAAATCTTAGATCATTAAATTTCTAAAATCATAAGGTATTTTATGATATATATTTTATGATTTATGGAAGTGCATTTATATTTATATAAATTGTTTTACATAAATTAGTTGAATTTTAATTTGCAATTTACTTAGTTGCCCATGCATGCATTTTGATCCCAATACAAGTTAAGGGCAAACTTGGAAATTCTAACTCCACTAACTCCCACTTTATTAGCCAAATTACTTATATATCCTTGCATGCAAAATGACACAAGCTTGCTAGAAGGTTGTTTTTGTCAATTTCCAACTCCACTCACATTTTAGTCAAATCAAACCATAAAAACAAATACAAGTTGTCATAATCACTCCACTCCACACTCCACCCTCACCTCTCTTCTCCTTCCTCCATCTCTTCGCTCTCTCGGCCATCCCCCTCTCTCGGCTCCTTCCTTAGCCGAAGCCCCCACCCCCCTTTCTTCTTTATTTTAATTCAAACATTCATCTTCCATCAAAGTAATCTTACTTCCTATATCTTGTTCATATATAATCCAAAGAGTTTAGGGTGAAAATTTTATGTTTTGATCTTGCATGGTAGTGTTTTGTTAAACTCAAAGTGAACACCCTTGATTCTTGTGAATCTAAGGCCTTCACCTTGAGATATATTATCTTAGGGTTGAGAATGGCTAGATATGGGTGTGTTACACTCATGCAAATATTGTTTCACCCTAATCCATTCGGCCATAACTTGTTAGGAGCCGAATGGATGGTGTTTTGTTGCCTTGTTTGATTTTTGAATGTTTATGTGATAATAGCTTGGTTTTGGGAAATAAAAACTTGATAAAACTCTTTGCATGCTAAGTGATCATATAGTTATGGTTAATGCTAGGCTTGCATGTTGATTTTATGATGAAATTATTTGGAAACAATATTGTTTGTGGCTTGTAAATTCAAAAGCATGCATGCATAGGTTCAACTCATGATTTTTGGAAGTTCTTGATCATTTGGATTGATTTTTGTTAATAATCTCTAATTTCAGTTGAGTTAAGATATTAATTATGATTTGTACTCCTTGTTATGTGATTTTAATTCGTATATATATGAAGTATTTAAGTTGTTATTTATAAAGTATGATGACTTGTAATTAGTATATTGTGTTAACTCTTATTTTACTATATTGCACCTTAGGTAAGGAAGATATCCACTAAGCCAATATTATGTGTGGGAGTGTTAGTTCAGTAGGTTTCCTTGTTTGATGATTAGTTTGGGTTTTGGTTGATGTTTGGTTTGGTTTGTCAAGTGGGAAACATGGTGGAAAGGGGTACAATAAATTCTGCAGATTTTCAGTTCGGTATCATGAGGTTTAGAGTGAGATTTGACCATGTCATTGTAATGCACTTTGAGGCCCAAGTCACTAGAAATTAGTACAAGGGGTATACTTTAGATTTAAGGTGTTTGTTAGAGGTTTGTAGGTTGTTTGGTTAGGTGCACAAGTGAAAACACCAAATCTGTCCAACTGGGGACAGTTTTGCTACAACTTAGAAATGAGGAGTTTTGACCATGTCATGGGTAGGCCCTCGC
The DNA here is from genome assembly GCF_009905375.1 of Apium graveolens. Lineage (NCBI taxonomy): Eukaryota > Viridiplantae > Streptophyta > Magnoliopsida > Apiales > Apiaceae > Apium > Apium graveolens. The sequence continues at coordinate 280,150,574 of NC_133648.1, forward strand.
TAGGCCTTGGTTGGCCAGAGTTAGAGGGAGTGTCAGAGGTGTTTTTACAGCCATAGTCATAGGAATTGAGTTAGAATCTTGTGTCACAACTTAGGGCAAAACATGACACTTTTCTGTCTAGTAAACAGGGGAACCATGGACTTTAAGCTTAGGCCTAGGGAGGCCCAAGCTAGGCCCTTGAGCCACACCGAGTTTGGGAGTTTCCTTATGATCAGAAGAGTCTATTGTAAAAGTTTGGGAGGTAAACTTGAAGTGTAATGGTGATAATTGTACTCAAAAACCCATTGGTGTCATCGTGAAATCACTATGATGAGCACATTCACTTCACATTTAGTTTTAGAGCACTTACGAGTGAGGCCTAGGTTGATCACTATGGTTGTAAGATAGTATAAGGTCAGTAGAGTGTAAGGCCTAAGTCAGGGTCAATAAGAACTTGATGTTTTAAAAAAGGCACTTCGAGTTATGAAGTCAATATTAAGAGTTTTGGCTAGTTTAGCATAACTAAGTGATTTGAGTAAGTGGAGTGAGATCATCCAAGCTTAGTGATGCAATATAATATGTTGATATATTATTTTGTACTTAAATGTGTTATGTGAGCATATGTGGTTATGTGAACTATTATGCTTATAAGGTGATTGTAAATATGTGTGTCTATATTGGCCTAAGTGCCAAAGTAGTTAATTTCGGTTTATAATTAGGTTGAGTTGGTGAGAATATATTATAATGGTGTTGTTATTATTTTGTGTAGGCTCACGAGACGAGGGAAAACTTGCCATTAAAGTCGAGTAAAGCTCCTAGTTGCTCCCACCTGCCAATCAAGTCAAGCCTTTCTCAAGGCAAGTGTTTCAACCTACCTTTTTGTTTACACTGCAAGTGCGTGTTAGCCCAGCTTTTATATATGATGCGAGTATTCTAATTCACCTTGACCTATATGTATACATGATCCAAGTGATTTCAAATCTATCTTTCGTATTATATGCAAGTGCCATAAACCCTCAAGTATTTATTGCAAGTAGTTTAACTTTACTTGAAAATTTCTATGCAAGTGATTCAAAAGTCATACCATGCTAGTATACCAAAGTAATTGTGATGTTGAACCCTGTTCCAGTTATACTCAGTAACCTTATCTTGATACCTAAAAGTCAGTTATTCCTTAAAGCTGTTCATGATTGCTTGATAACCCTATTCTTACCCCTAAAACATGATACCCTGTTATACTTTGAACTGATGCTTACCTTCTTTATATTTTAATACCTATGTCTTATCTGGAACCATTACCTTGAATCTAGTTTGACTTAATTCCTTTATACTATCCAACAACCCTGTTAAACCTCATTGTCAAATTCCTTGTGAATGGAAACTTTGCGATTCCGTTTTATAAGGTATCAGTCTAGTTTATCATGGCTTTAAAGTTGATCTAGAACCCTTGATAAAGATGTTCATTATTTAATAGTTTAACCGTCACTTGGCATCAATTCAATTTTTATAATAAAACTTAAAAAGTGGATTTTCAGTTCCAAAGGGGGACAAATGTTTTCTTTAAATAGTGGATCTGGACTGAGACGCAAGTCCTTTCCACTCTTAATTTTTAGGTTTAAAGGTTGCCTAGGGATCCCATTAATGTTCCAGAACCCAGCGAAGTTTGGGATTACTTCGCGGCTGATCACCGACTGTAATCCGTAGCGTCATAAAATGGTTTTTGATAAAGAAATGGTTTTGAATTTTTTTATTACAAGAAAAAAATGCCATCACCCTGAAAGTTTATCTCTTGATACTATATTGTTGAATCTTTCATTTCCATTTTTATTCTTTTATTCTTGTTTATGTATATTATAGCACTTGTTGAGCATTTGGCTCACTACTTGCTTTACCCTGATATTACAGCTAGCAGATATGGTTAGATTCAAGCGGACAGCCCGTAAGACTTGTGATATCGATTCGTATGTTCGAGCTCAGGTAGATTAGTGATCGTTTTGTGTGAGGACTCGAAATTAAAATCAGATTGTAATAGTTAATAGTGTTGGGTTGTTCCAAACCCTAAACTGTAAGATCTTGGATTCAGATGTATTTATTTCCTTTTGCTAACTATTGTAATAATTTGTATAGTGTCTTTTGTTAAATTTGGGGCATGACAGGTTTTGATATCAGAGCTACGGTTTAGAGTCCCTGGACAGCCCAAATAGGTTATATATGTATATAGGTTTATAGAATATTATACAAGAGTGTAGGTATAGGTTATTCGAGTCACCCGCTAATAATTCTCTTATATATATATCTATGCATTGTTTGGCAGCAAAGGGCGCATTCCTCATCATCCTTTGAACCGTCCGACCTAATTGCTTCCTTCGTGTATGCTGAGTGGAGGCACGAGTTCGACAAGCTTCAGGGCAAGTACGACCGACTGTTAGAGCGATTGAAGAACGTGTATCCGGACAGCCGAAATTATGGAGGGAAGCCTAGAGAGCAGATGACTGCGAGACTTGAGACTTTGGTTCAGTACGTCAACACTAAGCTTGATGAGATGCCATCGCACCGAGACTGTACCGGCCAGTATACTATCCAGATGGTTGCGGACGGGCTCCAGTGTATTGTGAAGATGCTTCGTGAGGAGAAGACTACCGGACCCTATTCTGAAGAAGTGGAGCCTTAGTTCCTTCCATTATCTACTTCTCATGTCGTTGTATTGTTGGACTTTGTAGAATTCCCTGTTATTTTCCTTTAAATAAGCATGTTATCCCTAGATTCAGACTCTATTCTGATCTTGATGTACCTTGACCTTAATTTCTATAATTATGCACTACCGTTCTATTTGATTTCAATTGTTCTTATACCTTTATATGCATCCCCCTTATTGTTTAATTTGAAACCCGATCATATATATGAATATAATGACTTGTGACACCCTAACCTTAAAAATTATCTGTATTGTTCATACCTGTTTTGATATAACTTTTATTTCAGTATCATGCCACCTAAAAAGAAGAACCCGATAACAACTTCTACCACAGATCCTAATATTCTTCGACTTCTGGAAACCTTACAACAACAAACAAATGCTATAGCTCAACAACAAAGAACTCTTCAAGAATAATTTGAAATCCAAGATAACCGTGAACCACACCAACCACTTGATCCATCAGTACCACCTCGACAAATTGTCACTTTCAAAACTTTTCAGAATGTGAATCCACCTGCATTTCATGATACCACTGATCTGGTAATAGCTAACACATGGATTAGGGAAATGGAAAGAGCTTTTGAATTGGTTCAGTTAGGAGAAGATAAGAAGATGCCATATGCTACTTATTTTCTGAAAGGGGAAGTAATCTATAGGTGGGATTCAGTGAGAGCTATGGAAGCAAATCAGCCGGTTTCTTGGGAAAGGTTTAAGAGGCTATTCCAGGAAAAAGTATTACCCTAAGTACATGCAGAATCAGATGGAGCTTAAATTTCTTAAATTGAAGCAAGGAAGTATGTCTGTATTGGAGTACGAGAAGAAGTTTACGGAGTTGTCAAGGTTTGTGATGAAGTATACCAACACTGAAGAAGAGAAAGCAAAGAGATTCCAACAAGGATTAGAGCCTTGGATCAGAGATAGAGTGGCTATGTTTGAGCTTAATACTTATGCTGGAGTAGTACATAAAGCTGCTCTGATTGAGAGTAATGGGATACAGTCAAGGAAAGAAAAGGATAAAAAGAAGAGAAAAGTTCCATTTTATGGAGAGAAGTCTGAAGTCGGAAGCTCACAAGACAGGAGTGTGAAAAGGATTGGATTCCAGAAGGGTGGAAATTTTCAGAATAAGGGAAATTTGAATAAGAGACAAGATCCTAAGGGGAACAACCAGCCAAGCCAAGGACAAGTTGGAGAAAATAGATTTCAGAGACCAGAATGCAAGCATTGTGGAAAAAGACATCCAGGAGTGTGTAATAAGCTGAACATGACATGCTACAGATGCAACCAGAAGGGGTACCTGGCTAACGAGTGTAAGATACCGAAGCCGGGAGTTACATGCTATAAGTGTGAAAAGACTAGACACATAGCTAGGGAATGCAAGTCAACTGGACCACTCAAGGCTTTGATGAACGTGACAAGTACTAGTGCAAGCATGCCAGCTGAGGTATTTGCATTACCTCCACCATCTACAACAACTCCACAAGAAATAACAAGGACATTTGATTTAAAGATGAAGGACGCTATTCATAATTCTGAGGTGATAACAGGTAAACTTTTAATGAATAATGTTGAAGCTAAGGTATTGATTCATTCTGGAGCTACTAGATCTTTTATATCAGAAACTTTTGTTGATAAACTTAAATGTGATAAAATGACTTTGAATGAGGTAATAGATGTAGTAATTGCGAATCAAGAGAAGATTCATGTGAGTCAATTCTGTCCTAAGTGTGAGATTGATATTTCGGGACATAAATTTTCAGCGGACTTGATACTTTTCAAGTTAGGGGAGTTTGACATAATCTTAGGCATGGATTGGTTAGGAGAGAATAACGCTCAGATAAATTGTAAATCCAAGAAAGTGTATTTAAAGATGGATAATGGAGAGAAAGTAGTATTTAAGGGTCAGAAGCAAGCGCGACTGTTTCTTATAATCGTCCAGGCTAAGAAATTGCTAAGGAAAGGTTGCGAATCATTCCTAGCCTATGTAGTAGATTCAGAAAGAGAAAGCCTCAGCCTGGAAGATATTCCCGTAGTCAGCAAATTTCCAGATGTGTTTCCAGATGAATTACCAGGTTTACTGCCCGATCGACAAATTGAGTTTGAGATCAACCTTGCTCCAGGCACGGAACCAGTTTCGAAAGCACCATATAGAATGGCACCAGCAAAAATGAAAGAGTTGGCGAACCAGCTACAGGAATTGTTGGACAAAGGAGTGATACGGCCAAGTACGTCACCATGGGGAGCACATGTTCTGTTTATAAAGAAGAAGGATGGAAGCATGAGGTTATGTATATACTATCGAGAGTTGAATAAGATGATGATTAAGAGCCGTTACCTGCTACCAAGGATAAATGATTTATTTGATCTGCTAAAAGGAGCTAAGTGCATTTCCAAGATTGAATGAAGTGCAGAATGTGAAGATAGTTTTCAAGAATTGAAGCAGAGGTTGGTTACAACGCCGGTGTTAGTATTACCAGAAAATCAAGGAGACTTTGTGATTTTCAGTGATGCCTCACATAAAGGTCTGGTTTGTGTGCTAATGCAATAGAACAAGGTGATTGCGTATGTGTCAAGACAGCTAAAACCACATGAATTGAAGTATCCTACACATGACTTGGAATTAGCAGCTATAGTATTTGCACTTAAAATTTGGAGACATTATCTTTACGGAGAAAGGTGTGAGATCTACACGGATCACAAGAGTTTGAAGTATATTTTCACTCAGAAGGAGCTCAACATGAGGCAAAGAAGATGGTTGGAACTGATTAAGGACTATTATTGCTCGATAAATTATCATCCGGGAAAAGCGAACGCGGTAGCTGATGCTTTGAGTAGGAAGGAGAGGTTGAATATGGTAGCAATACCAAAGGAATTATCTGAAGAAATTAAGAGATTTGAATTAGAACTTTGTGATTGCGGAAAAGTAGAAGAGATTTATCATATTATGACTTTTCATCCAATATTGTTGGAAAAGATAAAGAAATGTCAGGAAGAAGTGATGAAACAGGAGAATAATCAACTGACCGGAGAAGAGATTTGTACACAAAGGGATGAACAAGGTATATCAAGGTTTTTCTCAAGAATTTGGATTCCTCATGTGACTAAATTGAAGAATGAGATATTACAAGATACTCACAACTCTAGATTTTCAATCCATTCGGGAAGCACCAAGATGTACCAGGACTTGAAGCAGAACTTTTGGTGGCCAAATATGAAGCGAGAAGTAGCAGAATGGGTTGCGAAGTGCTATACTTGTCAGAAAGTGCAGGCAGAACATCAAAGACCAAACGGATTAATTCAGCCCTTAAAGATTCCAGAATAGAAGTGGGAAAACATTGCCATGGACTTTATAGTTGGATTACCATAAACAAAATCCAGACATGACGCTATATGGGTTATAGTTGACCGCCTTACATTTTCTTCCAATTAATGAGAAGTCTTCATTGGACAGATTAGTCCATCTGTATGTGCGTGAAATTGTATTACGATATGGCATGCCCGTATCGATAGTTTCAGACAGAGATTCCCGATTAAACTCGAGATTCTGGAAGCAATTTTAAGAAAGTCTTGGCACAAAGTTAAACATGAGCACGATGTATCATCGGCAGACTGACGGTCAAAGCGAAAGGACAATTTAAACAATCGAAGACATGTTGCGCAGTTGTGCGATTGATTTTGCGAGAAGTTGAGACGACCACCTGCCATTGGTAGAATTCTCCTATAACAACAGCTATCACACCAGTATTGGCATGCCACCATATGAAGCTTTATACGGACAAAAGTGCAGATCACCAACCAGTTGGGATGAAGTGGGAGAAGGAAAGATTCTAGGCCCGGAATTGGTACAACAAATGCATGAGACAGTCAAATTGATTCAGAAGAGATTACTTGCTACTCAAGATAGGCAAAGAAAGTATGCAGACCCGGCACGTAAGGATATCATATTCCAAGTAGGTGAAGCCGTATTGCTGAAAGTATCACCGAGGAAAGGATTGTCTAGATTTGGGAAGAAAGGGAAGTTAGTGTTAGGAATTGTCCCACATCGTTTGTGGGAGGGGCAATTTGCTTGAATATAAGCAGCCAGACAACTCCAATTAGTATGAGGCCTTTTGGGAGGTGCCCAAAAATAAATCCGTGTGGGCTCGGCCTAGAGCGGACAATATTATACTAATATGGAGTTAGGTCTGCTTAGCAAGCCCAATAAGTGGTATCAGAGCTTCAGGTTAAGACGGTCCATAATAATCTCACGTGGGCTCCAGAATGGACCTAGGAAGAGGCAGATGGGCTTTCCCCAGAATGGGCTCAAGGAAAAGGCATGTGGCCCTTCCAGTATGGGTCTAGGGGGAGCAGATAGCCAGATGGACTTCCAGTATGGGTCAAGGGGGAGCCAGATTCATAATCAGGAGGCAGAATTGACAGGTGTGGGGCCCGATGTGTGAAGGGGGAGATTGTTAGGAGTTGTCCCACATCATTTGTGGGAGGGGCAGTTTGCTAGAATATAAGCAGCCAGACAACTTCAATTAGAATGAGGCCTTTTGGAAGGTGCCTAAAAAAAAACCCGTGCGGGCTCGGCCCAAAGCGGACAATATCATACTAATGTGGAGTTAGGTCTGCTTAGCAAGCCCAACAAGTGGTATCAGAGCAAGGTTATAAAATTGTTAGGAGTTGTCCCACATCGGTTGGGGGAGGGGCAGTTTGCTTGAATATAAGCAGCCAGACAACTCCAATTTGTATGAGGCCTTTTGGGAGGTGCCCAAAACCAAACCCGTACGGGCTCGGCCCAAAGCGGACAATATCATACTAATGTGGAGTTAGGCCTGCTCAACAAACCCAACAGTTAGCTCCTAGATATATTGGTCCTTTTGAAGTTTTGAGTCAAGTGGGAAAGGTGGCCTATGAATTAGCTTTGCCGCCTCAGTATCAACATGTGCATAATATGTTCTTAAGAATTATAAGCCTGATGCCAACCATGTGATAGAGTATGAAACTATAGAGATTCAGGTAGACCTGTCATTTGTGGAGCAACCTGTCAAAATACTCGACTGGCAAGAGAAGAGTCTTAGAAATAAGTTGGTCAAGTTGGTAAGAGTACTTTGGAGAAATCCCAAGGTTGAACAGTCAACGTGGGAACTAGAGTCGGATATGCGTAGCCGGTATCCTCACTTATTTTCCTAGATTCTGAGGACAGAATCCTTTAAGGGGGAGATGATGTTACGACCAGTATTTCTAAATCTTATAAATATAATTGTGTGTTTATAATTGAGATTTAAATTGTGTGGAATTATAAATGTGGGTGATTATTATGTTGAGTGCCTATAAATTAAGTGTTTAATGTATTAGTATATATATAAATTTTTTGAAAGGAGAATCTTATTATTTAGTATTTTTAAATGAAAATCAAAAGTACTTCATTTTATATGAAAAAATCGATTTTAAAAATCTTTTAACAACAAATTTTCAAATCTTATATCATTAAATTTCTAAAATCATAAGCTATTTTATGATATATATTTTGTGATTTATGGAAGTGAATTTATATTTATATAAATTGTTTTTTATATAAATTAGTTGAATTTTAATTTGCAATTTACTTAGTTGCCCATGCATGCATTTTGATCCCAATACAAGTTAAGGGCAAACTTTGAAATTCCAACCCCACTAACTCCCACTTTATTAGCCAAATTAATTATATATCCTTGCATGCAAAATGGCACAAGCTTGCTAGAAGGTTGTTTTTGTCAATTTCCAACCCCACTCACATTTTAGTCAAATCAAACCATAAAAATAAATATAAGTTATCATAATCACTCCACTCCACACTCCACCCTCACCTCTCTTCTCCCTCCTCCCTCTCCTCTCTCTCTCGGCCATCCCTTTCTCTCGGCTCCTTCCTTAGCCGAAGCCCCCACCCCCCCTTTCTTCTTCATTTTCATTCAAACATTCATCTTCCATCAAATTAATCTTACTTACTATATCTTGTTCATATCTAATCCAAAGAGTTTAGGGTGAAAAGTTTATGTTTTGATCTTGTATGGTAGTGTTATATTAAACTAAAAGTGAACACCCTTGATTCTTGTAAATCTAAGACCTTCACCATGAGATATATTATCATAGGGTTGAGAATGGCTAGATATGGGTGTGTTACACTCATGCAAATGTTGTTTCACCCTAATCCATTCGTCCATGACTTGTTAGGAGCCGAATGGATGGTGTTTTGTTGCCTTGTTTGATTTTTGAATGTTTATATGATAATAGCTTGGTTTTGGGAAATAAAAACTCTATAAAACTCTTTGCATGCTAAGTGATCATATAGTTATAGTTAATGCTAGGCTTTCATGTTGATTTTATGATGAAATTATTTTGGAAACCATATTGTTTTTGGCTTGTAAATTTGAAAGCATGCATGCATAGGTTCAACTCATGATTTTTGGAAGTTCTTGATCATTTGGATTGATTTTTGTTAATAATCTCTAATTTCAGTTAAGTTAAGATATTAATTATAATTTTTGCTCCTTGTTATGTGATTTTAATTCGTATGTATATGAAGGATTTAAGTTGTTATTTTCAAAGTATGATGACTTGTAATTAGTGTATTGTGTTAACTCTTGTTTTGCTATATTGCACCTTAGGTAAGGATGATCTCCACTAAGCCAATATTGTATGTGGGAGTGTTGTTTCAGTAGGTTGCCTTGTTTGAGGATTAGTTTGGGTTTTGGTTGATGTTTGGTTTGGTTTGTCAAGTGGGAAACATGGTGGAAAGGGGTACAATAGATTCTGCAGACTTTCAGTTTGGTATCATGAGGTTTAGAGTGAGATTTGACCATGTCATTGTAATGCACTTTGAGGCCCAAGTAAACAGAAGATAGTACAAGGGGTATAATTTAGATTTCAGGTGTTTTTTAGAGGTTTGTAGGTTGTTTAGTTAGGTGCACGAGTGAAAACTCCAAATCTCTTCAGCAGGGGACAATTTTGCTACAACTTAGAAATAAAGAGTTTTTACCATGTCGTGGGTAGGCCCTCACTTGGACTTGGTTGGACTTAGTTAGAGGGAGGTTCAGAGGTGTTTTTACAGCCATAGTTCATAGGAATTGAGTTAGAATCATGTGTCACAAGTTAGGGCAAAACATGACACTTTTCTGTCTAGGAAACAGGGGAACCATGGACTTTAAGCTTAGGCCTAGGGAGGCCCAAGCAATGCCCTTGAGCCACACCGAGTTTGGGAGTTGCCTTATGATCAGAAGAGTCTAGTGTAAAAGTTTGGGAGGTAAACTTGAAGTGTAAAGGTGATAATTGTACTCAGAAACCCATTGGTGTCATCCTGAAATCACTATAATAAGCACATTCACTTCACATTTAGTTTTAGAGCACTTACGAGTGAGGCCTAGGTTGATCACCATAGTTTTAAGATAGTATAAGGTTATTAGAGTGTAATTCCTAAGTCAGGGTCAATAAGAACTTGATGGTTTAGAAAAGGCACTTCGAGTTATGAGGTCAATATTAAGAGTTTTGGCTAGTTTAGCATAACTAAGTGATTTGAGTAAGTGGAGTGAGATCATCCAAGCTTAGTGATGTAATATAGTGTTGATATATTATTATGTAATTAAATGTGTTATGTGAGCATATGTGGCTATGTGAACTATTATGCGTATAAGGTGATTGTAAATATGTGTGTGTATATAGGCCTAAGTGCCAAAGTGGTTAATTTCGGTTTATAATTAGGTTAAGTTGGTGAGAATATATTATAATGGGGTTATTATTATTTTGTGTAGGCTCACGAGACGAGGGTAAACTTGCCATTATAGTCGAGTAAAGCTCCCAATTTCTCCCACCTGCCAGTCAAGTCAAGCCTTTCTCAAGGCAAGTGTTTCAACCTAACTTTTTATTTACACTGCAAGTGTGTGTTAGCCCAGCTGTTGTATATGATGCGAGTATTCTAATTCATCTTGATCTATATGTATACATGATCCAAGTGGTTTCAAATCTATCTTTCGTATTATATGCAAGTGCCATGAACCCTCAAGTATATATTGCAAGTAGTTTAACTTTACTTGAAGAAATCTATGCAAGTGATTAAAAAGTCATACCATGCTAGTATACCAAAGTAATTGTGATGTTGAACCCTGTGCCAGTTATACTCACTAACCTTATCTTGATACCTAAAAGTCAGTTATTCCTTAAAGTTATTCATGATTGCTTGATAACCCTATTCTTACCCCTAAAACATGATACCCTATTATACTTTGAACTGATGCTCACCTTCTTTATATTTTAACACCTATGTCTTATCTGGAACCATTACCTTGAATCTAGTTTGACTTAATTCCTTTATACTATCCAACAACCCTGTTAAACCTCATTGTCAAATTCCTTGCGAGTAGAAACTTTGCGATTCCATTTGATAAGGTATCAGTCTTGTTGATCATGGCTTTAAAGTTGACCTAGAACCCTTGATAAAGATGTTTATTGTTTAATAGTTTAACCGTCACTTGGCATCAATTCAATTTTATAATAAAACTTAAAAAGTGGATTTTCAGTTCCAAAGGGGGACAAATGTTTTCTTTAAATAGTGGATCTGGACTGAGACGCAAGTCCTTTCCGCTCTTAATTTAAGGCTTAAAGGTTTCCTAGGGATCCCATTAATGTTCCAGAACCCAGCGAGGTTTGGGATTACTTCGCGGTTGATCACCGGCTGTAATCGATAATATCATAAAATAGTTTTTGATAAAGAAATGGTTTTGAATTGTTTTATTACAAGAAAAAGATGCCATCACCCTGAAAGTTTATCTCTTGATACTATATTATTGAATCTTTCATTTCCATTGTTATTCTTTTATTCTTGTTTATGTATATTATAGCACTTGTTGAGCATTTGGCTCACTACTTGCTTTACCCCGATATTATAGCTAGCAAATATGGTTAGATTCAAGCAAACAGTGCGTAAGACTTTTGATGCCAATTTGTATGTTCGAGCCTAGGTAGATTAGTGATAGTCTTATGTGAGGACTCGAAATTAAAAGCAGGTTGTAATAGTTAATAGTGTTGGGCTGTTCCAAACCCTAAATTGTAAGATCTTGGATTCAGATGTATTTATTTCCTTTTGCTAACTATTGTAATAATTCATATAGTGCCTTTTGTTAAATTTGGGGCGTGACATATAGGACGTAACTCATCCACCCATGTGTTCCTCCAACTTTCGACCCTTTTCTTATGTCCATCAAGGATAATCTGATTAGTAACTTTTGGTTGCTCATTTTCTTGTTGATGAGTAGCCGAGGTAAAGCGAAGTTCTATGTTGTTATCATCATAATACTCATTCAACTCTATGTTGTCGAATTAACACCCATTACCTGTGATAAGAATGCGTGGGATTCCAAATTGGCATATCACATTTTCCTAAAAGAATTATGAGATTTGCTTTGTGGTTATCTAGGCTTGTGCCTTAGCCTCAATCCACTTCGTGAAGTAGTCTATGGCTAGTATGACGAACTTCCTATATCCCGATGCTATAAGAAACGGATCAAGTATATCCATTCCCCGTATTATAAAAGGGATTGGTGTGATGATATATGTAAGCCTCTCTACGGGTTGTCGTACTATAGAAGCGTGCCTCTGGCATCTGTCACATTTTTTCACATAAGCCTTGGCATCGGCCAATACTGTTGGCCAGTAAAATCTCAGTCAGGTTATGTTATGAGCGAGGGCCCTTCCCCCTAAGTGTTGTCCACAAATTTCCCCATGGGCTTCTTTGAGTGCCTCCTCCGCTTAAAGAGGTGTCAAGCACTTCAAGTTTGGGATGACGAAAGACCTTTAGTACAGAAGGTCTTCGATCAGTGAATATATTAATGCTCTCACCAACAACTTGCGTGCCACCTGAGCGTCGTCGGGGAGCCAACCTATTTCAAGGTGAGCTTTGATAAAATCGATCCTATAACTCGCCACACCTATTAGAGCTATCAAATTTATGACATGTATGACAGGGATCCTCAGGACTTGAAAGTAGATACTACTTGAGTAGTTTTTGATTTCAAACGAGATGAACTTAACTAGGGCATTAATGTGGTGTTCTCCTCTCTCGGAACATGCTCTGCATATCGTTCATCAAATTGAGTCAGTATTCCCTTCATGACTCTCAGGTGCTTGTCCATTATATCATCTTTGGCCATAAAACTCTCCATTTACTTGAGCAACAACAAGTCTTGAGTCTCCACATATTTTAATATTCTTGGTCCTCACGGCTCTGGCCAAGCCTAAGCCGCCTATCAAAACTTCATATTCTTCTTTGTTGTTCGTAGTTGAGAAGTCCATCTTCAAAGAATACTCGATCATGAACCCTTCAGGGCTTTCCAAGACTAAACCTGCACCGTTGGATTTTTTTGAAATACTTCCACTGGCTTTCGGGCTGTAAAGTATGTTCCTCAAAGATTGTTCCATCAGGACTTCGATCTTGTGGGCCTGGAAGTATGGTCGTAACTTCCTCGAGGATGGTATTTGGGCAAGTGCAAACTTGTCAGTGGCAGGGTAGTTTAGCTCAGCTCCGTGTAGCACCTTACTCACATAATAGATATGCTTTTGAATCATCTGCTCTTTCTTTACCAAGACGACACTCATGGCTTACTCAAAGACCGCAAGGTATAAGTAAAGGATATCCTCCGGACCTGGCTTTTCCAGTAACGGGGCTTCATTCATGTATTTTGTTAGCTGCTTAAAGGATAACTTTGATCTATATCTAGGATAACTTTGATTTTGTCCGGGTCGGCCTCGATCCCTTTCTTCGAGACCATTTGACCCAAAAAAATTCCAAACCCAATATCGAAGGCACACTTAGCGGGTTTAACATCATCTTATGGTGCCTCAGCACTTCAAATGCCTCTCTGAGGTTATTAATATGGCCAGCCCTGATGATGGTTTTGACTAACATGTCATCAATATATACATCCGTGGCCTTTCCAATTAGATGAGCGAATATCTTATTCACCAATCTTTGATAAGTGGCTCCTGCATTCTTAAGTCCAAAAACCATTACAAGATAGAGAAAGACACCAAAGTCAGTTTTGAAAGATATCTTTCTAGTGTCGTATTTATGCATTTTGATATGATTATAATGGCTGAAACCATCCATGAAGCTCAGCATCTCATGCCCAGCAGTGGCTTCGATTAGAGTGTCAATCCTTGATAGGGGTAGCAGTCCTTAGGGCATGCATCATTAAGATCAGTGAAGTCGATATCCTCCACTTCCCACTAGATTTCTTGACCATCACGGGGTTAGCTAACCACTCAGGGAATTACACTTTCTTAATAATTCCAGTAGCTAGGAGCTTCTTAACCTCCTTTTTAATGGCCTCCAGCCTGTCAGGGGCATATGTTCTCTTCTTCTGCTTGACTTTTCGAGTTGGATCGACCTTCAACTTATGAATTATTAGTTTAGGGTCAATACCAAGCATATTAGCTACCGTCCAAGCAAATATATCACTGTTCTTTTACAATAGAATTGTCAGTCATCCCTTTAGGGGATTCTCTAAAAATGCTCCAATATTTGTGACCTTATCCGGGTCTAAGGAGTCTAAGAGGAATGGGACCAAGTCCTTAATTGACTTCCTTAGAAGTTTTTCATTTTCGCGGACATCCATGTCTTCTATGGGGAGGACCTGCCCCCGGTTCCATCGGGCCTCGGTGCTGCAACGTAGCAACTACGGGCTATTTTCTAATCTTCTATTTCCTATCCCATACCATTTCTAGTTGAGAACTTAAGCACCATGTGGTAGGTTGAGGGCACAGCCTTGAACGCGTGAATTCTTGTTCTTCCAAGGATTACATTGCAGATAGGGGTTTCCTTCACAACATGAAAGTTTAAAATCTCGATGGCCTCTTTTGGGTCTTCCCCAATAGTCATAGGAAGTTGTATTGCTCATTCGACATGGTATTCCACTTCGTTGAACCCATACATAGGTGTGCCAGAAGGGGTAAGTTAGTAGTCATTGTACCCTATCCTCAGAAATGTGTCATAGAACATAATATCTACAAAAGCTCCATTTTTGACTTGGACTCTCTTGACAGGATAATTCCCAAATATCGGTATGATGACTGGAGGATCATCCTGGGAGAATTTCAAACCCTAGAGGTTGGTGCCTCCGAACTCAAGTGTCATCTTGGTCTTAGCACGCTTGGGCACGTTTCTGACTATACTTATCACCTCTCTCGCATAGGCCTTTCGAGCGTTCCTTGTTGTCCCAACAGCTGTTGGCCTTTCTAAGAGCATGTTTATTACTAGCCTCGAGGATGTGGGTTACAATCTTGGTTGTCTCTCCATCGACCGTTATCTCTTCGATCAGTATCTCTAATATGGCCTCCAGCCTCTTCATCCTTAGAGAATCTCTCGAACTTTCCTCTTCGGATTAACTACTCGATCTCATTCTTGAGTTATCCGCAATCATCGGTATAATGACCAACATCTCCGTGGAACCTACAATATTGGCCCTTGCCTCTTTTATCGGGGTCTCCCCTTAGTGGCTTCGACCATCTGAACTCTTTATCCTTTTCAATTTTTACAAGGATCCTTGAAGCATTCAACCTTGCATACTCAGTGAACCTCGATGGTTGGTTCTTTTTAGAAATGGAGTCAGAGTTCTTTCTACTTCGAGGATATTTGTCTTTGGTAACATACTCTTGACCGGTCTAGCGCTTCTTGTTGCAAGTGGGTTCATTGTTTATCACCGTCTTCTTCACGCTCTCCTCCATCTTGATATACAATCTGGCCCTATCCTAGAGCCGCGTAATGTTTTATGAGGGCATTTGGCTAGGGACATCTTACATAATTCATCCCTGGTTCCTTGCTATAGGGCTATAATGGCAACTTTATCATCAAGATCCGGGGTCACGGCCTCCTTCGTGAACCAATTCAGATAGTGTCTAAGGGACATATTTGCTCCTTGCACATGGCCCATAAGAGAAGCTGAATTCTTCTCGTGTACTCTGCGACTGATGAATTGTTTGATGAAAGCTTGGCTCAGATCTCTGAAGGATACAATCAAGTTGGGGATAGTCGGCTATACCATCTTTGATCCATGCCCGAAATGGTTTGAGAGAAGGCCCGACACTTGATAGGGTCTTCACGGGCTGCAACAACATGGAAATGGAGAATGTCCTCACATGATTCGTCAGGTCCCCAGTACCATCATAAGCCTTGATGGTGGGCACCTTAAACTTTGTTGAGATGCGGACACTCATAATCTCTACAGTAAATGTGGGTTAGGATTATTGGGATCTCCTAGGGATGTTAAATCAGCTCGATCGGCCCTTGGAAAGACAACCCTCTACCTTGATGTAGGACCTTTCAGGTTTATGACAGGAGAAAAGTCCCTTGGTCTTGCTATCAGAAGGGGCCTTGGCGGCCGATATATCTCCATATCATGATTCGACCTTTGGATCTCGGTCTCATGAGAATTGATCCTCTCATGTATAACTTGAAGAATCGTCCCTTCGGTGACACGAGGTTATTGATAGCCACTTGGAATAGGCTCCTTGCTAGCACGCCTCCTCCTTGGAGTAGTCTCTTCTTCTGGCGAATCAGAGCTAGTGTCAGAGTAAGGTCCAGAGAAGTCTCATTTTCAAGGATGAAGGCCAAACCATAGACATATGGGGGCGTTCTTCCTTGTCATACTCCTTGACGTGAGAGATCACTCCCTCCAACCTCAGGGTATATAGGCATCTCGTAAAATGGATATTTCCTGGAATCGCTACTCTTTATAACTCATACCCAACGGGTTGAGTTTTATCGATGCCTGCAGTTGTTGAAGTGAGGGAATCGTCCCTTGAAGAGTGAGGCGATTCGTCCCTAGAGGTGGATTTTTGAATTTTGGAATTTGTCCCTCACTATTACAGAATTAGATTTCTGCGGTGCATTTTTAGCGTCGATTTAATATCGAACCGTCACCTAAAGGCCTTTATGCGTCGATTTTAAGAATGACGCCTATTGTTAATTATGCCGAACTTGAAGCGTCAGTTGTATACTTAACTGGCGCTTTTTGTAATTTTAAGCATTGGGATTTGAAGTTCCAACGCCTAAAAGTATTTATAGCGTCGGTATATTGACCATCGACGCTACAATTTCAACCTCACGAAACTATATGCAACAACCATATTTTAACCAACATTGAAGGAGTAGCAAACCTCAGCCCACACGTCCCTGCATCTTTTTACTACTTTATACTTTTATTATAATATTACTAGTTGACGTCACCGGCTGTAGTCTTCACGTATGTTTTTTTTCCAGAATATTTCATATTATAATATGTCTAAAAAAGACGTTTCAAAACAAATAAATTAAAATTTTGTGTTGGTTTATAATCTGTATTTAGTTTTAAAATAATTACTAATTTATTTCTCGTTTAATGCACGTGTTACCTTTTAAATAATTTTTACGTAATTTATCTATTTTTATACTTGATGTAATTGTTAAAGTCATTAAATTTATTAAGATGAAGTTTTAAAATGAGCATTTCCTTTTAGAAATAATTAATTCCTTAATAAAATGTCAAAACTAAAATAGTTACATTTCTCTAGTCCTTTAATTTAATAATAAGATCTTATAATAAATATCTCCATGGATATAATTTTATAGTTTTGTTTTTTGTTCAATTGTTATTTTTTTTAAAGAAAAATAATCACTAGTCGCGGAAAATAAATGAACTAATATTCAGTGACCAAAATATAAATGCCATATAGATTAACCAATCCACTAAGAAATTTTTAAGGTATGACCTTTACTAATGTTAGTTTTAAATTACACGATTCACAAATTACTTTTACTTTTTAACTTGGAATCTCTCTATCAGTAAATTGTTTGACCCGAGCTAGTAATATCTTAACATCAATTATTTGAAATAGAATTATCCGAACTCATTCAAAATTTAAGTTTAGAAAAATATAAGAGTATATTTTAAAATAACATAAGTAACTGTATCCCCTTATTCTTAGCCGAGTTGTTTTAACCATTAGATCATGGTTAAATTTGTACCATTAGATCATGGTTGGATTTGTACCAAAAAACACAAAAATACCATTTTCCACACGGTTCCCTTTCCCGAATTCTCCATGCAAAACTGCCAAGAAAATTTGGGATACCTTAGAGGTCAAGTGTCAAGGCACTACTGCTATAAAAAAGAACAGAAGGACAATACTCACTCAGGAGTATGAACACTTTGACTCAAAAGCTGATGAGTCCTTGACTGAGATCTATGCACTACAAGAAACAGAGCAATAAACATCAGTTATAAACCGATGTTAAATTTTTTTAAAAGCGATGTCTTCATATGTGTAGAGAAAGGTCTAGTTTTTTAGACATTGGTTTACAACCGATGTTTAAGATATACCTAGAAAACAGTTCTGACTTAGAAACCAATATCTTTTTTTAATATCTTACAGTTTAACACATGATCAGGGGTTCAATATTAGTATATCTCGTAATTACTATCAATTTAAGCATGTGACAAACAAGGGAAAAAAAAGACAAAAACAACGGTTATGTAAATCAGGACGTTGTAAATAAGTACTTTTGACATCGGTTATTTTCCGTACTGATATAAACAATAATATTAGACATCGGTTATGTAGACCTATATTTGGGATCACTTTTGAGCTGTTGTTAAAGATGTAATAAAACATCGTTTTTTCTTCAATTAAACTGATGTTTTGTCAACATGAGACATGCGTTCCTCAATAATCAGCTGATGTCAAACCTCCATGGGACATCATTTATATCTTTAAAAATGATGTTTCTTAGTCATCCATATATTAGCATTTTCATAAATAATATGAACCAAAGTAAATCAAAACCATACACAAATAGTTTGTATATCAATTATTCAAACATCCAGCAAAATTCTAGAAACCCGCCAATCGGATGCCATACATACGAAAAGTACAAAAACCTAACAAGAGACATCAGTGACTAGAAGATTACCAAACTATAACTAAACAAAAGAGAAATAAAAGAAAATATTGTAGGACACTAATAATTATGTTCTTTTGCTGGAAAGTTCCTGTATTGGTGCCATGTTAGCCAACGTCGTTTGAAATATTCGGTTTCCCAAGGAGACATTCTTCTGATCTTTTGAACTTTGAAGGTGCTTGGAAGAAGTGCGTGGAACTATAGCACGGATTTTTCCCAGTGCTGCATAGTTTATGGAAATAGTATCAGAATAACACTTAATTTAATATTACATTTGCTAAAAATTGGAGATGTTATGGCTACTCACAGTTAAGAATATTAAGTGCAAACGTGTAGGTCAGACCGAGTAAAAGAGTGGTTATAAATAGTGCCCTGATCCTTATCCAGTACCATCGTGTATGAGGGAAGAACCCTTTAGACTTAAAAAATGTAACTCCTAGTGTCTCAATACCATTGACAGTTAACTAGAATATGAATATGATTGAAAATGTCTGACTATAATGTTATCATACACTCTGAGTGCCACATGTCCGGGCTTCATAGCTGATCATTATTTTAGAATGTCCATTGAGTCAAGTCTCAAAATGTCATCCTTTATTGAAGGCTTGGCTTGACTTAAACTTGAATTTGGTAACAACGTCAAATATCAACAAATTGTTTCACATCCTATTCATGTCATCTATGAGACTATGATAACAAATTAATAAATGTGGAGTTAGTCATATTATTATCTGTTCAGGAGAGATACATAGAGAAAATATGTTAAATGCAAATATAAAGTTAATTGCTTAACGTGTAAACAAAAACAGTGGTAGGAAGACTGCTATCCTGATCATTATGTGGTATAAAAAGCGATATTTGGAAACAAGATACTTTCAGTCTTGGATCTCATAGATGACATGAATAGGATGTGAAACAATTTGTTGATATTTGACGTTGTTACCAAATTAATAAATGTGGAGTTAGTCATATTATTATCTGTTCAGGAGAGATACATAGAGAAAATATGTTAAATGCAAATATAAAGTTAATTGCTTAACGTGTAAACAAAAACAGTGGTAGGAAGACTGCTATCCTGATCATTATGTGGTATAAAAAGCGATATTTGGAAACAAGATACTTTCAGTCTTGGATCTTGTTCACCTTGAGGTAAAAAAGATAAATCAATTTTGTAAATATTAAAGATATCATCAGAGGGATGCGTAGACTAAAAAAAGAGTGAATGTTTAGTTATACCATCATATATCGTCCACGCCCTCGGAAAAAGTGCATGATATGTTCAATGCTGGCCACTCAAATTCCAATCCCACCAAGACAGACCATCATACGAAGATTGCCTGCAAATTTAAGGATGCCATAACTTATTGTGAAACTTTCTTGATTTTGCTTACAAAATTGAGATTGAATTAGACAATCTTGAATTTGGTGGACTTGTTATTAATTCTACGATATAGAATTTACATTTAGGAAACATCTAATTGGATGAAATTTAACCTACAAAATCATAATGTTAAGCGGTGATAGTCACCGCCTAGAGAAAGAGCAGTGCTGACTATTTTATATTAAATGAAGCAAAGAGCTCACCGGAGAGGAAACATAATAACAATGTTCCTTTACCCTAGATTTTCATGTTGCCTAGGAGATAAGACAAATGCATATTTTTTACTTCCACCATCTTGAGATATAAAAATCCACGTAAAAGAGCAGAAATCTATGATAAATTTTCTGCAACAAACTATGTGAATATAACTAACTTGCTACTTAACAGACTACATTGCAAATATAAAAAAAGATGAAAAGGTTAAACATAAGTATTATTTTACTACCTTTGCAACTTCCAAGCATGCATGGATTTTCTTAAATGAAAATAAACTAATCTCGAGAATCTGATGAGGTCAGATGCAGAGGCATATGTAATCCTGCTGTACTACCTTAAAAATAACTCATACTAGCTACTCAAATAGTGTGGAGCAACAGTTTTCTATTAACACATTTTACTACATATTACTGGGTTGTACCCAGAGCATAACTCCCACATCAACAGGATCTTAACAAGGTGATATACACCTTTATTTCATAAAAAGGCTATATCTGGGGATTACTTAATATTACAAAAAATTATTCAATAGTGGCATAATAATAGTCATGGATAGACGCCGTGACCTGATTTATAACATTAGTGTAATTAGAAAAATTGAAATTACTAGAACCAGCCGCAACTTGTCAACACTGATAACAGATGTTTGTGATACTAATTCTTACATGGCAACTGAAGATGTCTCTAAGACATACGAACTTATACAAGAACAAAAAAAAAGTATTTGACCTGTGGAATATCACATCATAAGCATCTGCATTAAATTAAAATAATTTTTGGAAAATACTTACACGTGGATTCTCAATTTTCTTTTTGAAAAATAATAGTAATATTTAGAGTAAAATTGTTACGACCGGAATTTTGTCTAATATTATTTGCGAACTTTGTATAATATTAGAGTCGATTATAAATATATTTATTGATTGTACATTTATGTGAATGAAATTTGTTGCATTATAAATTGCTTTATTTAAAATATGAATTTTTCAAAGCGAGAGTTTTATTAATTGCTCTTTTTGTTGATTTATAGAGAATATTCTTTACCTTGGGAAAATTATCTTTTAAAATTATTTCATTCATAAATCACAAAAGTGATCTCATAAAATATCTAAAAATCCAAGCTATTTTATGGTACATATTTTATAATTTTTGAAATTTTATTTTATTTTATAAAAGTAAATCTTTGAAATTAGTTGTTTAGTAATTAGCAATTTACATGAATACCCTTGCATGCAAATACCTACCAATTCAACTTGAAGGGCTAAAAAGACAATTCATACCCCACTAACTCTCTTTTATCCACCAAAAGACCAAACTAACCTTGCATGCAATTTTGCTTAGCTTTGGGAGAAGGGCACTCTTGTAAATTCTAAACTCCACTCATTACTTGGTGCATGATGATAAAAAGAGGAGAGTTAATCCAAAACTACACTCCACTCAACCTCACCATTTGCACTCTCAAAATTTTCTCTCCTTTCCCCCCTCTTCTTCTCCATTCGGCCGAAGCCCCCTTCCGCCATCCCCTTCAATTTTTCTTCAACAAATCCTTGCCATTCTAGTGTAATTTCACTACCCATTAATATATAATACACTTTCCAAGAAGTTCCATGCTTAGGAGATAAAGTTTAATGCTTGCATGTCTTGTTTTTATGTGATCTCCAAGGAGAAACTCTTAATTCATGCGGATTAAAGAGTTCTCCATGAGATATAACTTAATGTGCATAAACTAAGTGTTTCCTTGATTAAAACTCCTTTAAAACACTTGCATTCTACTGATCTCTAGTTCTAATGCAATGTTTTACTTTGCATGTTAGAGATAAGGCAATATTTTCAAGAATGATCAAGCTATATATGCTCTCTTTTTCAAAAATATACATGCATGTTTGGTTTGTGATTAAATTCGACCTATATGGGCTAAAAAATAATTGTTTCCTTGATATCATGCTTGATCTTAGTTGTTAAAAGATAGTGTGCATGATCCCTTGAAATAATTTAGTATTTTAAGTCGAATTTATGAGCTAATAATCCAACTGTTTAGTCGAACTTGTTTTTGTGATCATTGTGAGTTGCATGTTAAGTTTTAGTTTGCATGTTGGTGCTATAGGGCATGAATGATCTCCATTCTTGGTTGAGGCCTTAGTTTAGAGTCTTATAGAAGTAAATTTTCCTTGCTTGAGATTTAATTCGTGGTTTTGAAGTGGGAGTTTAGGTGGAAAGGCTAGGATAGAACCCTGCATTTTTCCAGATTTGCATGTGAGTTGTGTGTTAATTTTGAATGGGCATTTCTTAGGCATTGTTAGGCCCAAGCCACGGGGAGTTAGTACTTGGGTTGTAGTTGAGTCCAGAAGCCATAACTTAGAGAAACCCAACCATTTAGTGAGGTGTACACACCAAAACTTAGATTCTTCCAGAACAGGGGACAATTTGAGTTTAGTACCTTTTGGAGGTCAAAAAGTTGGATTAAGAGTAAACCCTCATTAGGCCTTGATTAGTATTGATACTAGGGAGTTTAAGGAAGAGTTTTGTTAGTCCCTTAAAAATATGACAAGAATTACAGAAGGGGGGTTGAATGGAATTCTTGAAACTTTTTCTTGAAATAAAATGTTCTAACTCAAATATAAATATAAGTGTTTTGACTAGCACAATGCGGAATAAAACTTAAGTGAATCAAAACACAAGTAATTAAAAACAAGAGTCTTTAAAAAACTTTCTGTTGGATTTGAATGATTCCACCAGAGATATATATTATATATCGAGAGAAACCTGTGTGCAAAAATGCTCACAGCTGCTTACAAATATTGAACTGCTGAGAATACAGAGAAATGCTAAGAATTTTGCTTACAAATGTTTCTCTTGTTGTTTCTCAGATGCATCTTTTCTATTTGCTACTTCTTGGTTTATATATCAACAAGATTACAAAGTAATAAGACAAGATAATAAAAACAAAAACTATCTAATCTATTACAATGCTACTTCATTACTCTATTCCAGCATCTTTGAATATCTTCATAATAGCATGGAAATGGTAATGCTTCTTTGTTCTCGAAAAACCAGTTGAATAGGCTACCACATTCCATTTACATGCACTCGATGCATGTGACTGTGTTGTCACTGTCAACTGATATTTGAATTCTTTATCCGTCGGGTTCATGATCATCCGTCGAGATATTGATCATCCGTCGGGTTGCCTATTTGATCATCCGTCGACTTCATTGTAGGTTATCCGTCGGGTAGCAAACTGGCACTTGACTTCATTTCACTTATGCAGAATTACAAGACATCATCTATGTACAATTAATCAACCTATTCTGCATATCTAGTTAAAGTCAACATGACTTGAATACTACTTACAGAATCTACACAATGGTGAATGCTGAAATGTGCTACAGACTTATTGTTACATAAGCTACTCACTCGATAGATAATAAGACATCATCCGTCGGGACTATAATGAGTCATCCGTCGGGACTATAAATCTTATCCGTCGAGTGCTACATTATTTCACTAAGTAAAATCTACTAAGGTATTTTGTTCAAGTAATCATCAAGTACACAACATATACACAACAATCTCCCCCAATTTATGTCTACTGGAATTGAAGCCATAAATTAAGAGATACTTGATGATAACAAAACACCCTAAAAATATAACTTTAAAGAAAAGTAGATAATACTGAAAAGTGCTTCAAATAACAAAAATTGTACAAAGTTTTGCTCACAGTCATTTTCAAGATGCTCCTCTAGCCTGAGCAGATTTATCTAGTTCCTTGAAGGTCTGGATCTTCTTCCAAGCTTTCTGTTGTTTTCTTCAATCTGATTTTGGAGCTGCCTGTAGAATTCTAGTTAATCAGATTCTGAGAGATTTAGCTTTCCTTGCATTTCCAAAAGAGTCTCATTGCTAGATATACTCAATTGGTCTTCCAATATGAAGAATCTTCTCACACCTTTGTCATCAATGAACTCCATCAGCCAGTAGGGCCTTAGATGCACTCTTCTCCCTGTGTATAGGATGATTAGAGTCTTTGGGAGTGCATCTTTAGTTGGTTTGAAGTACAAACGATACTGGAATCGAGCTAACCGAAGCAACGAAGAACTCGCCGTCCGACGAGTTTTCTTTAAGCTTTTCCGGCCAACTCAGGGATTATTTGTTTGATTTGATTTTATGGTTAGATTCCCTGTGAATTGTAGATCATTTCCGGAGCTTGTGGTGGCTGGAGGGTACCGGAGTTGAAAACTCTAGCGAATACCGAAGTTTTCCAGCGAATGGACTACAATTTTGCAGTTTAGTCCCTGGACTTTTGGGAATGATGAAATTTGGTCCCTATAGTTTCAAATTTTTTCAAATTCAGGATTCCTATTTTAAAAACTATTAAAAAATTGTATGTTCTATTTTTTAAAATTCAGATTATTGTTTTTGATATTTAAAAATTCCAAAAATATTTATTTTAATTCCAAAAATCATTTTTAATTCAAAAATATATCTGAATTATTTTATTAATTAATTTTAGTTAATAATTAATTATTTAATTGGTCAATTAATTCAAATATTAATTGATTAATTGATTGAATTAGTTATTAATTAATTTTAATTGATTATTTTATTAGTTTAATTATTTCTTTTGATTTTAAAAATTCTGTAAAATAGTTTCGAGTTTTAAAATATTATTCTAAATTATGTTCGAGGCTCGATAACTATTATTAAATGATTTTAAAGTCGAATTTGGGTATTCGAACCTTGTTGTTTATTTATAAAATGATTTTGTTACCTGTTTTAATTCCGAAAAATGTTTAAAAATTCGTATTAACTACCAAAAAAATCATTTTAGCCCCGAACCTTCTTTGAAAAATTATTTTTATCAAATACCTTATGTATTATGTTCTATGTGCTATCTGATTATTGTGTGATATGCCTATGTGTTCATTGTTTAACGGGTTTTGTCATAACTTTCAATCCGTACGTCGGATTTGGGTGAAACGAAGGATATATAGAAGCTTGTAATGTCTATGTGACGACTTGTATAAGATGGGAATGAGTATTGATAGATACTTATAATGTCTAGTAGAGGAAGCGAGGCATAGAAAGGGAAAGTAAGTGGTCAGTGGATAGAATCGATAGACGAGCGCAAGTGAAGTGAAAGTCAATTGAGATAAGGCAAGTGTTCTAAACCTTTCTCGGGATATGTTGCAAGCATTTTGAATAGTTCTAGTTTTATATTACAAGTGCTTTGAATTGCTTAACCCTAAACCCTGATCATATCATTTGATACTAGAACCGAAAGCCTTATTCATTGTAAACCATCGATTGTTGAATTTCCAGATACTAAACTACATGTATACGATACTACTCCATAAATATATATACACCATATACCAGTCACTGAAATGGATATGCTCAACGTACAAACACTCATACTTTCTAGAATACCTTTTAACATTAGAAACCAAATCTTGTATAACCCTTAAACTATTGTTCTTCTATTACCTGATTATTTTACAGGCTTGAAGCCACTCTTTATAAGTACCTTATTATACTTTCATGGTATTCATGGATTACCTTATGCTTTGAGATAAATGGCTTATCAATGTTGTTTATGATTTTGTTTTATTGAGTTACATTGTTTATCATATTGTTAATTGGATGGTTTTCCAAAATATGGACCATATTCGTGGTCAGACCAGATTGGTGGTCGTATTAGGCCAATATGTGCCTTGGATCCAGTATTTAGAGCAAAGATGTGTGCCTTGCTCGGGGTTAGTACGTGACTGATCAACAACCTAACCTTGGTTTTTTAAAATTAAAATTGAATGTGACGGACCCACATTACTAACTAGCAGAAATATGCATAATATTGATTAAACAGTAAAGTACTACAAATAGTTAAAATATTAAAGCTACAAGCCTTAATCACAATCCCCGGACCCACAAGAATGAGTTTGAACAACATCTAACATCTTTTAATATTACAGACTAAAATATCTTAAGTTAAATTACTACCAAGTTTTAAACCCAAAGTTTATAAACTTTAGGGAACTACTAGTTCCCTACCTGCTCCAACATCCGACGGTAGGCATAACCCGAGTTCCCACATGTCTTACGCGCGGTTTTCTTGAAACGAGCCATCCTCGGGTTTCACTGAAGGGTTAGCATCAATAACAATATCAATGAGCAAAATGCTCATCAATTGAATAACAGTGTATAACAATTCATCATATGCTCAATAAAACAATAATAGAATGTAAATCAATAATATGAAATCTCAAATAAAAGTTCAACTCTTCAATAAGTGAATGGAATTGGAAATCTGCACGACGCTATGAGCAATGAGGGGTGATCAGCCCACATCAAAGCTCCGAACCACATAACAAGTGATTCCCAACTATTGAGGATCCTCGGCACACATTGTCCATATAAAACCATCAGGCTCCCCGCTACTGAGGTTTTAAAATTATAATAGTGACTGGCGCCTCAGTCTTATTAAAAAATACCATCTAATTCCTTTTAATCAATTTAAAAGGGTTCTTGATCAAGGACAACATAACAAGTGTATGTATTGTCAAGGTTCAAGTGACAAGTTGTCTAAAATGAGGGAATGTTATTAAGATCAGGGTTCCCAAAAGAAATAATTAAAATTTATGAGGGGTTTGGGGTTCACATGATATATTAAGGGACTATTGTAGGGTATTCATGTGGGTATGAGGTAATGTGTGATGAAAAGGGGTCAATTCAAGTATGAAAGCGATTAACTAAATCCAAGGTCTAATCATTAGGTGATGTCAGGGACTATTTAATTCTATTAAAACTGTAGTCATGCATTCATAGGGTATTTAATCACAAGATACAAAATTATAGAGGTAAGTTGAGATTTCACTTTCCTGGACTACGCTTACTGAGTACTTGAATGGAATCGTCTATGGGCTTCTTTCCTGGCCTCCTACTTGAACCTATAATAAATAGTATCCTCGTCACAACACTTGCTAACTACCCTTTCGCGTATAACTATATATATATACATATATATATATATGCACATATATATACACTTAAACTCAACTAATTACAAGTAATATATGCATCACATAATCCGCATAACACATAGCAAAAAATGGCATGGCAATTTATCACTTAATTAATAGTACATACCTGGATTCTATTTACTACCTAAGTCACTTAAGCAATTAACCATATAACATACAATTATCATGACCAATACTCCTAATCCTCTTTTACAGACCTCAACTCAACCTAAATTTAGTAAGGCACACTTGTGCCTCACTTCAAATGACTCACAAATATAATGCACACTACTTAACTTACCCGAATGTACACATAGGCACCATTTGTGTGCCTTGGCAAAAGAATGCTCTTCTACTTGGGGCCTTTGCCCAATATGACTCTCACTAACTTATATGACTTAAAAATAACTCCCAAAATCATTATGAGGTCAAGGCCTCACACATGACACACATACAATACAATGCACCTCACTAAGTTCCTAAATGTGACTCTAATGGTGACTCTTGGGTGTTTTGGTGGAAATAAGGTATCTCCACCTAAGTTATTCACTCCAAACCAATTCACAAAGCTTTCAAAGACTCTAAACTATCTCACTGAGGTGATATGACTCAGAGGCCTCACTTAGGCCTCCCTAGGCCTCCATGCCAAGTTGGCACAGTTCTTCCTTTCCTGAGTACTACACTGCCATATTTTTACCAACTTAAAACTCATTTATCTAGTTCAATTACTGGTTTTAATGACTTGTTAAGCTTCCTAAGACTTCATTATATCTATTTAGACCAAGACCCCATGAAGGCCTAACCTATGACATAGTTATTATTGACCAAAAGTCAAGTTCACCCAAATATGCCTTATTATGAGCTGCTCTCGGATTTGTGTGTGTGCACCTAACCAAATGCAAGTTTTTATTTGTTCTAAGGCTACTGGACACATGTATGAACCAAGTCCCAACTCCCCTGAGCTCAGGCCTACCAAGGCCTTACTAAAACTCACCTAAAATGACCTTAACTTCTAGTACAAAAGTATGCCCTACTATGACCAATGTGTCTCCTTCCACCTTAACTCCCTTCATTATAATATCTGGGATATATGCTAATAAATAAATATTATGCATGTTCAGTATTTATTCGGTGAATTTTGTGTTAAGTGGTATATGTGTTGGATGTTTAAAATTGATATAATTTGAGTATTTTAATTTTTATATGTCCAAAATTAAATATAGATAATTGTCATATCTTCCTATTTATTTTTATGTTGATTTGTGATTTTATAGGAAATTTATGAATTTAATACATTCTTTTTCCGAGTATTTATAAACTATTTTATATAATCGGGAACCAGCCGACTTCACCCGTTTTTATGTTTTTATAACCCGAAACTTTTCTGAGAACTCCTTCCTAACCTAGTTGCAATATTCCGAGCATTTTCCATGTTTTGACTTTTTCGATCCTGCGTACGGTTTGTCCTATGCGGGTCCCGGCGTAATATATTCGATACAAAATTTGTTTCGGTAAATCACTAAAACTCGTATTTCCGATAAACGGGATCTTTTTATTAAACTATTATAATTATCACCTCGTAATATGTGTAACCAGGTGCTGAGACCAAGACCGCAATACAAATTGTACAGATTTTGGATAATTATCCCGAATCCGGTACCGTTTTGGATCTGTTTTTATAAATAAAGGTACTATTTTATATCCGGAATGATCCAACGGGATACTATTTTTCCGTAAATATAAATAGCCCATATCGTAATTATTTCCGTACCGAAAATCATTTGCAAACCAGTAAAATCTTTATCAAACAGAGAAAATACTATATTTACATTTCGTTCTTCGTAATCCAACTCATATTCGGAGGTGTTATCGATATCGGATTTTGGCGTGCATATACTCAAAACGAAGCTATTGATTTGTACTTTCAGAATCATCCATGAGAATCACTGCAGAATCAAAGGTTAATTTCCTATAAACTGATTTATATTCAAATTTCTTGGAATTAAAATTTGGGTTTTGAGTTCGAGCAACTGTTTGTATGATTTGATGATTGCATGTTATAGCTCTTCTTTTCCTGATGCTTTTGGTATATCATATGATCAATTTGGAGTTCAATAACATGTTTAAATTAGGGTTTGATTCTCGAATTTTACAATAAGGGTTTATACCCGTTTGAATGTTCTGGATTAAATTTGGGGGTTTCTTATTTAGGGATTTGTAGACGTTCTAGAGGGGTGGGTTTTGTTCCCCTTGAAATTTGCAATTGATTCATATCTAGCTTGCTAATCGATGTTGCTCGTAGTGACCGTGGTTTTGATTTGAAAGTTCCTCGGTGTTCTTGGGAGTTTTGGTTGGATTTCTATTTCCAACTATTGTTTAGTTCGATTGTTGCTTGATTTGAACTCTGGGAGCGATTTGGAATGAAAACCCCGTCTGAATCACACGAAACCATGTTGTTTTTGCTCAGATTAGGGCTCGCCGAAGTTGTTTTCCGGTCGCCGGATTCTGGGTTCATGAAGAACACGTTTCTGTTCTTGGCGACCGAAATCCAAGCCGGTTTGACCCGGTTTTAATCCAATTTTTTTGTAAAATCAATTCCTAATTCCTGTTTTTACAATTTAGTCCCCTAGGGTTTTCAAACTTTGCAAAAACTTGATTTCTGTTTCAGAAACTTTTAAAAATCAGATTTCTTTTATAAATTCATTTCCAAAATTGATTTTTATTTTCTAAAATTTCAAAAATCATTTATTTTAATTCCATAATTCGTTTTTAATTCAAAAAAACTAAATTACTTAATTAATTAATTTTAATTAATAATTAATTGATCAATTAATTTAAATATTAATTGATTAATTGATTAATTAGTTTAATTATTTATTAATTGATTTTAATTAATTATTTAATTGGATTTAATTATTTTAAAATGATTTAAAAATCCTGAAAAATAGTTTCGAGCTTTAAAATATTATTTTAAATTATTTTCAAGGCTCGATAATTAATATAAAATTATTTTAGAGTCAGATTTGAGTAATTAGACTCTATTTATTACCCAAAATTTATCCAATGACCCGTTTTGACTCCGAAAAATGTTTTAAAAATCATATTAAATACCTGAAAGAGTGTTTATGACCCGAGACCTCTTTATAAATGGAATTTAATTAGTTGTTTGTCGTGCTATGTGTTATACGTGACTTGTTTGTTGGACTATTGATCTATATGTTCAGTGTTTACTTGTTTCTAGCATAACTTTCAATCCGTTAGTCGGATTTGGGTAAAATGAAGGGTAGATAGAAGTTTATACCGAATAGAATCATATGAATTGAGTATTGATAGATATTTATGATATGTGAGCAGAAGAGGCAAGGCGTAGGAAAGGGAAACAGGTAGTCGAGGAGTAGGAGATTGTAATTGGAAATTGGTGAAGTATAGCAAGCTTGTACCAGGCAAGTGTTCTGAACTTTCTCAAGATATATTGTGAATAGATGATAGTTCTGTCTTATATTGCAAGTACTTTGAAGCACCGAACCCTACACCTTAATTCCAGTTATTGACCTTTGAACCGTAAACCTGATTCTTTCTAAACCATTGATTACTGAATACCCGAATATGAACCACAGATATATGAAACTACTTCACAAATACATACAAAATAAATACCGAACACTGAACCAAGATTTGATTATATACTCAAACCATTATACCTTATACATTAAAAGAAAAAATCTTTTTAACCTTGAAACTTTGATTCTTTTGTTATCCGATTCTTTCACCAGCTGATATCCATTCTTTGAAATTGCTATTTTATTTCCTTGTGAAGATTAAAGCCCATCTCATGATTGAAATATCCCATGTTGATTATAATTATGTTTATTGCTTTATATTGTTTATTCTGTTATTGAGATAGAATTGGATTGTTTTATAAAATCGTGGACCAGATTCATGGTCAGACCAGATTGGTGGTCAAGTTAGGCCAATATGTGCCTTGGATCCAAGAATTAGAGCAAAGCTGTGTGCCTTGCTCGGGGCTAGTGCATGACTGATCAGCAGCCTAACCTTGGTTTTTAAAATGAAAATTTAATATCCAATTCTGAATCATTATCCATTGTTCTCTTAACACCTTAAATCATTTCACTTGATCATTGTTTATTCTCAGTATTATCAATGTGACTTGCTGAGCTAGTTAGCTCATTTATGCGATTTTGTTTATGTTCTTTTCCAGTTAAGAAGGAACCTGTTGGTAGCGAGGATCCCCAATCCAGTGCGAGAGCTAGGGGTCCAGGTTGATCGAGTTAAGCTAGCTGACAGATTTTGAGATAGTTTAAGTTTGTAAAGTTTGTAATGATGTTGGATATTCGGTTGTAAGTTTGAATAGTTGGGATTTGGGCGTTTGTAATATAAGTGTGTGTGTGTGGTTTGTGTATATACTTTAACCTGTTGCGGTCCATGGTAGTTGGTAAGTAGGGTCACTGCATATTACTATTATATTTATTATTGTTATAAGCAGGTTATCAATAAGGTGTGTGTGTGTGGACCCCAAACTTCTAACCCGGGTTTGGAGGGCGCCACATTCATTACACCAAAATCAATCAACAACCAACCAAGGCTAGTCCTAAAATACACTAACACCTGTTGACTAATAACATATAAGGTCCATTTGCAATTCAAAAAGCATTAAGATCAATTATAAAGACAAGAAAAGTAATACATCACAAGACAAGCCATCATTTAACATTTTAAAGCAATATTCGAGGTAAACATGCATGGTAACTTCATGACACCTACTGAACATAAGCTCATATCATCATATATAATATAAAGTAGCATTTTATCAAAGGAAACATGGCATGCAACTCACAAAAATTAACCAACAACGCATAAAGGCATCATACATGTCATTTTGTTTCGGATCTTCTCACAAACCAACATGCAATGGTTAAATTTTATACACAAGGATTATAACATGATAAATCATCAAAGAAACATAGCATGCAAGGGATAAAAATCTACAAAACCTCATTTTTACCTCCAGTGTTGGCTATTTTACTTCCATCTGTGTTGCAGTCCGTACCACTGCAGGCCATTCTACCCCCAGGCATGAGGCCGCCTATTAGAGGACCCCCACCTGCTGATTCAGATTCCACTGGGCATTCAGTTGCGGTTACCCTATTTTAGTCTACATTGCATCCTGTTATTTATTACCGGTATGAGGCTCTTCTACTGAAGCATGATTCCTTGTTGGCACAGATCCGAGAGCTGCAGCATATCATCAGGACTACAGATGTTGGTCGTGGTGTGACAGAGCTTCGAGAGGAGATTCATATGACACAGAGGGTTCTTGAGGCTAGATTACTTGGAGCAACATTAGCTGGCCCTGATGCATTTATGGGATGGGCTAGTGAGGTGATGAGGATCTCGAGAGGCTAGGCGGACCAGAGTTTCCTAGGAATTAGAGCCAGAGATGCAGAGATGGAGATGCTGATCAGTGTATTGTGGTTATTTATTATGTACAGTAGTGTGTAGTGTGTATCAGTAGACTTTTGGGTTGTATTTATAGACTAGATCTGCTGACTAGTGAGTAGGCTTATTGTACCCTTTTGCTTTTACTTTTGAAGCGTTTTAACGCTTGTACCACCTCAAACTTTTGATATATATATATATCAGTACCTTTTCCTTTCTAGCATTGTCATTTACATTACTGCACCTGTTTTACTTTACTCTACTTACTGCACCAGTTATACCCCCTGTGATACCATATACCCTATCCCCTTAAATGTTTACATTCTGTAAAGAAGCATGCAATTTACTTAGTTCAACTGTTATGACTGTTTTCAAAAAGAGAGATATTTCTATTTTACAAAACTTTTCTTTTATGCAAAGAATTTGATTTAAAGGCTAAATAAGTTGTTTGATTCTTTACAGAAAATGCCTCCCGAAAAAAAACCCCGCACCAACACCCAGAATGAAGAAACCAACAACAACAACCAAGATAATACCAACCAGAATGCAAACCCAGGATCCATAGACCCAGCAGTAGCTCAGATTCTTCAAATATTAGCTCAACAAACAGTTCACCTGACTCAACAGCAACAAAGACAGACCAACCCCCAGGTAACTTTCAAAACTTTCAAGGCGGTGAACCCACCAGAATTGAAGGGTTCCTTAGATCCAATTGAAGCGAATGTTTGGCTAAAGGAAATAGGGAAATCGTTTGCTTTAGTTAATGTAAAGGAATAAGAGAAGGTTGAGTTTGCAAGTTATTATTTGAAGAATAAGGCCACCTATTGGTGGGAAACTATGAAGACATTGGAAGGTACAAATGTTATTACTTGGGATAGGTTCAAGGAATTGTTTTTAGAAAAATATTTTCCCCAGTTTGTTCAGGATCAGATGGAGCTGAAGTTTTTAGAGCTAAAGCAAGGAAATATGTCGGTAGCTGATTATGAAAGTAAGTTTAAAGAGTTGTCGAGGTATGTGCCATCATATGTGGACACTGACAGGAGAAAGCCAAGCGGTTCCAGAAAGGTCTGAAGCCATGGATCAGAAGGAAGGTAGCCATATTTGAATTGGATACCTATGCAGGAGTTGTACAAAAAGCTATAATTGCATAAACAGAGAGCGAGATGTCACAAAAAGAGAAGGAAAGTAAGAAGAGAAAGTTTGAAGGGAATGAAGGATAGTCACAACCAGGGAAGTTTACAAGTTTTAGGAAGGGCAAGTTTCAGCCAGGAAGGAATTTTAATTTTAAGAAGCAAAATACAGGCGACGGAGGTCAAGGCAACCGTCTAGTCAATGTGAACCAGCCGAATCAGTTGAGGCTAACTTTTCCAGATTGTCAGGTATGTGGGAAGAAACACGGAGGAGTTTGTAATAAGTTAAACGTGGTTTGTTTCAAGTATAATCAGAAAGGGCACTATTCGAGAGAGTGCTGCAACCAGCCAGCAAGAGAGCAAGTGAGCAAGGATCAGCCTACCCGGAATTCAGCAATTAAGGTTCCAGCTATTGGATTTACATGTTTTAAATGGAAAGCCCGGACACATAGCCAGGGATTGCAAGACACCAGCCCCAGTCAGTAATGCATTGAGAATTATGGGATCTATTCCAGCAGTGAATGAGACTCCAAGGGCTTGAGTTTTTTATATGTCTGTGAAGGACGCTATCTAGGATACTGATGTCGTGGAAGGTACGCTTAATGTGAATTCTTTATGTGCCAAAGTGTTAATAGATTCGGGAGCAACTCGACCATTTATTTCTCAAGTTTTTGTTAGTAAGTTTAATTGTCCAGTTGAGTATTTAAATGAAATAATGACTGTGGAATTAGCAAATCAAGAACGTATATCTGTTAATCAAGTTTGTAGGAATTGTGAGATTGAGATTTCTGGTAATAAGTTCTGTGTAGATTTGATACCATTTAAGCTAGGAGAGTTTGGCGTTATCTTAGGAATGGATTGGTTATCTAAGCACGATGCCCAGATAGATTGTCGAAATAAGAAGGTAATGGTGAAGACGCCAGACGAAAGGATAGTAACGTTTAAGGGCCAGAAGCAAGGAAAGAAGTTCTTGACGATGATTCAAGCCAAAAGGTTACTACGACAAGGATGCGAGCATTTTATTGCATATATAATTGACAAAAGTCAGGAGCCCGCAAAACTCGAAGATATTCCGGTATTCAATGAATTCCCAGACGTATTTCCCGATGAGTTACCAGGACTTCCTCCAGATAGAGAAATTGAGTTTGCGATTGACTTAGCACCTGGAACGGAACCAGTATCTAAGGCCCCGTACAAAATGGCGCCCGTCGAAATGAAGGAACTAGCAAAGCAATTGCAAGAGTTGTTAGAGAAAGGAGTAATCAGACCCAGTGTATCCCCGTGGGGTGCACCAGTACTATTTGTCAAAAAGAAGGATGAGAGCATGAGATTGTGCATCGACTATCGAGAGCTCAACAAGCTTACAATCAAGAACAAGTATTTGTTGCCTAGAATTGATGATTTGTTTGACCAATTGGAAGGAGCCAAGTACTTCTCCAAGATTGATTTGAGATCGGGATATCACCAACTAAGGATTAAGCTAGAGGATATACCAAAGACAGCTTTCAAAACAAGGTACGGACATTATGAATATTTAGTGATGTCTTTTGGATTAACCAATGCCCCGACAACATTCATGGACCTGATGAACAGAATTTTCAAGGAACACTTGGACAAGTTTGTTATTGTATTTATAGATGATATTTTGTTCTATTCAAAGATGGAAGAGGATCATGCAGAACATTTGAGGACAGTTTTGGAGATTTTAAGGAAGAAAAAGTTATATGCTAAATTCTCGAAGTGTGAGTTTTGGCTACAGGAAGTTTAGTTCTTAAGACCCATAGTCTACAATGAAGGGATCAAAGTAGACCCAGCAAAAATTGAAGCAATTACAGATTGGGAGAGGCCGAAAATACCGACAGAAGTAAGAAGTTTCTTTGGATTAGCGGGATATTATCGGCGATTTGTTCAAAACTTCTCAAGGAATGCAACACCATTGACAAAGCTTACACGGAAGAATGAAATGACAAATGACAAATGTGAAGAAAGTTTTCAGGAATTGAAGCAAAGATTAATTACAGCACCTATTTTGTCACTTCCAGATGACCAAAGGAATTTCGTAATTTATAGCGATGCTTCTCATAAAGGACTAGGATGTGTTCTGATGCAGCACGATAAGATTATTACGTATGCGTCAAGGCAACTGAAACTACACGAACAAAAGTATCCTACTCATGATTTGGAGCTAGCAGCCATAGTATTCGCTTTGAAGATTTGGAGACATTATCTATATGGAGAAAAATGCGAGATTTATACCGACCACAAAAGCTTGAAGTACATATTCACACAAAATGAGCTTAATATGAGACAGAGAAGATGGTTAGAACTAATTAAGGATTACGACTGCACGATTAACTATCATCCCGGTAAAGCAAATATTGTGGCAGATGCGTTAAGTCGAAAAGAGAAGTTGAATATGTTATCAGTACCTGAGGAGATATACAAGAAATTTCAGAAATTGGAATTGGAGATTAGAGTTTGCAAGTCTGATGAAGCAAAAGTGTATAGTATGACTTTTCGGCCGGAGTTGTTAGAGAAGATAAAGAAGTGTCAAGAGGAGATAATGGATCAGGACATTAATCGTTTGGTAGGTGAGGAGTTGTGTACGTAAAAAGAAGATCAAGGCATTCTTAGGATTTCTTCTAGAATTTAGATTCCACTAGTAACGGAGTTGAAGAATGAAATTTTATAGGAAGCTCATAATTCAAGATATTCAATCCACCCAGGGAGTACCAAGATGTATAGAGATTTAAAGGAAAATTATTGGTGGCCAGATTTGAAGAGGGAGATTGCAGAATGGGTTAACAGATGTTATACATGTAAGAGAGTTAAAGCAGAGCATCAGAGACCAAGTGGATTGTTGCAGCCATTAGAGATTCCAGAGTGGAAGTGGGAGCACATTGCCATGGATTTCATAGTCGGATTACCAAGGACAAAAGCCAATCATGATGCCATTTGGGTTATAGTAGACAGACTTACCAAATCAGCTCATTTCTTGCCTATAAATGAAAGATTTTCAATAGACAAGCTAGTCCATATGTACTTGAAAGAAATCGTAGTTCGTCATGGATTTCCTGTGTCTATCGTATCCGATCGAGATCCGAGATTTAATTCAAGATTTTGGAAAAGTTTTCAAGAATGTTTAGGAACGAGACTGAATATGAGTACGGTTTACCATCCACAGACGGACGGCCAAAGTGAACGAACGATTTGGAATTTCTTTCTATCAAAGAATCATATAAACGCTCAATTCCCGTGCGATACACTTTGAATCGAAAGACTTTTCTCAATTTCAACAAATTTTACTTTTGAATTAAAAACTTGAAGACATGTTACGCGTTTGTGCTATTGATTTTAAAGGAAATTGGGACGAGCATTAACCATTGGTAGAATTTACTTACAACAACAGTTATCATGCCAGTATTGGGATGCCACCCTATGAAGCTCTTTATGGACGTAAATGTCGATCTCCCGTATATTGGGATGAAGTAGGAGAACGCAAAATACTTGGACCTGAATTAGTGCAACAGACGAAGGAAGTTGTTGAAGTGATCTAGAAGAGATTAATAGCAGCACAAGACCGTTAGAGGAAGTATGCAGATCAATCAAGGAAAGATATGGAATTCAAAGAAGGAAATCTAGTATTGCTGAAAGTGTCGCCGTGGAAGGGATTGACAAGATTTAGGAAGAAAGGAAAACTGAGCCCTAGATATGTCGGACCTTTTGAGGTTCTAAAGCGTGTTGGAAAAGTAGCTTACGAGTTGGCGTTACCCCCGCACATGGAGCACATTCACAATGTTTTTCACGTATCAATGCTTAAGAAGTATAATTCAGACTCCAGGCATGTAATCGAATACGAGCCAATAGAACTTCAAGCATATTTGTCATATGTAGAGAGTCCGATAGAGATTCTAGAAGAAAGGGAGAAAGTGTTAAGAAATAAAGTGGTAAAGTTAGTAAGAGTACTGTCGAGAAACCCAAAGGTTGAAGAATCAACTTGGGAGTTAGAAAGTGATATGAAAGAAAACTACCCTCATTTGTTTTCTTAGGAGATTCCGAGGAAAGAATCCATTTAAGGGGGGAAGGATGTAATATCTGGGATATATCGTGTAATTATTTTTTCAATAAATAAATATGATGCATGTTCAGTATTTATTCTGTGAATTATGTGTTAAGTGGTATATGTGTTGGATGTTTAAAATTGATATAATTTGAGTATTTTAATATTTATATGTCCAAAATAAAATATAGATAATTGTTATATCTTTCTATTTATTTTTATGTTGATTTGTGATTTTATACGAAATTTATGGATTTAATACATTCTTTTTCCGAGTATTTATAAACTATTTTATATAATCAGGAACCAGCCGACTTTACCCGTTTTTACGTTTTTATAACCCAAAACTCATCAGAAAACTCCTTCCTAACCTAATTGCAATAGTCCGAGCATTTTCCATGTTTTAACTTTTTCGATCCGGTATACGGTTTGTCCTGTGCGGGTCCCGGCATAATATTTTCGATACAAAATTCGTTTCGATAAATCAATAAAACTCATATTTTTGATAAACGGGATCTTTTTATTAAACTATTATAATTATCACCTCGTAATATGTGTAACCAGGCGCTAAGACCAAGACCGCAGTACAAATTGTACAGATTTGGATAATTATCCCGAAACCGGTACCGTTTTGGATCTGTTTTTATAAATAAACATACTATTTTATATCCGGGATGATCCAACGGGATACTATTTTTCCGTAAATATAAATAGCCCTTACTGTATTTATTTCCATACCGAAAATCATTTGCAAACCAGTAAAATCTTTATAAAACAGAGAAAATACTATATTTACATTTTGTTCTTCGTAATCCAACTCAAATTCGGAGGTGTTATAGATATCGGATTTTGGCGTGCATATACTCAAAACGAAGCTATTGATTTGTACTTTCAGAATCATCCATCAGAATCACTGCAGAATCAAAAGTTAATTTCGTATAAACTGATTTATATTCGAATTTCTTGGAATCAAAATTTGGGTTTTGAGTTCGAGCAACTGTTTGTATGATTTGATGATTGCATGTTATAGCTCTTCTTTTCCTGATGATTTTGGTATATCATATGATCAATTTTGAGTTCAATAACATGTTTAAATTAGGGTTTGATTCTCGAATTTTATAATTAGGGTTTATACTCGTTTGAATGTTCTTGATTAAATTTGGGGGTTTCTTATTTAGGGATTTGTAGACGTTCTAGAAGGGTGGGTTCTGTTCCCCTTGAAATTTGCAATCGATTCATATATAGCTTGCTAATCGACATTGCTCGTAGTGACCGTGGTTTTGATTTGAAAGTTCGTCAGTGTTCTTGGGAGTTTTGGCCGGATTTCTATTTCCAGCTATTGTTTGGTTCGATTGTTGCTTGATTTGAACTCTGGGAGCGATTTGGAATGAAAACCCCATCCGAATCACACGAAATCATGTTGTTTTTGCTCAGATCGGGGCTCGCCAGAGTTGTTTTCCGGTCGCCGGATTCTGGGTTCATGAAGAACCCGTTTGTTAGGTCACACACACTGTAGAAGGGGGTTGAATACAGTGTTTGCTACAATCAAATCGAATATAAGAACTCAAGTAACAGAACACAGATTTTATTCAACACAATAAACTCTGTTACAAAGAACTGTTCTCTCTCAGTGATGAACAAATTATCACGAGAGCTGCTAGGGTTACAAAGAATAATGACTTCGATTAAGATAACACATATAGTGTAAACCCTATGTCTGTGTTTATATACTACACAGTTACAAGATAATGTTCTAATTGATATTGAATATAATTCTGCTTCCTAAAATATATCAATCAGATATCTTTTCTTCCAAATATTCTATTCTTCATAGAATTCCTTCTTCATGCATATTTCTTCTTGCGTTTGTCTTGATCTTCTTTCTTTTCAATCAGCCGCCTGCCTTATTTGAAAGTCTTCTTAAGTCTTGATATTATCTTCTAATAAATATCTTCTAATATCTTAAGTCCTGACTTCAGTATAAGTACTGATTTCTAGTTAAGTACTGATTTATCCTGTTAAGTAAGATCTAAAAACTTAAACACAAATCATATTAGCCATGACATCACAAATATATCTAACAATCTCCCCCAACTTGTAAATTAGCATAATATACAAGTTCAACAGATATTTGATGATGTCAAAAACATTAAGTACAAATGCATGAGAATTTGACTAGATAACTACAACTTACAGTCCTTATAGCTTTACCATCCTCAAGGTCTGATAACAGCTTCAGTCTGTATACACTTCAGAATTTAAGCAGTTGTAGATCTTTGACTTGGCTTCAATTTCTGATCTCTTTGATATCAAGAGTTGTTCTGAGATAATTCCTTAAAAGACTTCTCTCAGCATATTCAAGTTCATTAACCATCCTCCTTTTTGCATTTATCAATTCAGCTGTATCTTCACCAGTTTGAAAAATAGCTGCTCTGAGATCATTTATCTTAGATTTTCTTATCTCATGATCTAGTCTGATCATATATGCCTTGTCAGACTCTAGATTGAATTCCACAGCCTTATAACACAGAAAAGTAATTATAATCTTAGAAGTGTTCGACTTCATTTCAACAATATCACCTTTGTGATCTCTGTACTTGGGACAATATGGGCTGTCAGACTTTACAGAGTAAAGCTTCTTCTGTCTTTAAATTTGTGACTTTAAATAATCTGTAGCACCACTTGTAGATCTATTTTTCACTTGAACTAAAAATAGAACATATTCCAGTTCTTCAAAATACTTCAACGAAATAGCATTCTTCTTGATATGGAATACCCTACCACATGTCATAAAATATAACATGATGTGTTCTTTCAAAACAGAATGGTAAACCATTTGTACAGATTCAAGTTGATTCAATCTCTCAGGAGTTGCTCCAACACCTGGTTCACCTAAGGAAGTTGGATCGTTGGTAGTGTTATGTACTCTTCTTTCATCAGAACTACCCAATCCGGATTTATCTCTTGCTTCATTTCCTGTAACAACTCTTGCTTCAAAACCACTTTTTGCAGTCTTCAAAGGTTGAGTCTGTTTAGCTTTGGCGAATCCAGATAGGAGTATCTTTGAAGGTTTAACATGAGCAATGTCATAGGTTTCCTTTTCCTTATCTTCTGATATCAAGCCAACTTGAGCTATGTCAGAGGTTGCTTGCTTCACTATCATATCAGAACTTACTACATCTTGACTCTGAACAACATGAACCATGTCAGAGGTTGTTTGAGAAATCTTCTTTGTCATTAGAGTAAGACTAGCATCTTCTTCATCATCAGTTATTTCTTCATCCATGACTGGCATATAAACCTTTACAGGTTCATCAACTTTTTCTTTGCCCTTGGACCTTGGATCAATTTCCACTTGTGATTTGGCTTTAGTTGCCTCAGAATTTGTTCTTTCCTTTATCACAATACCCTTAGGCTTTGGATTTTTTTTTCAACAACAGAAGCTTTAGATTTTATCTTGACACCTTCTGCTTTGAGTCTAGCTTCTTCTTCCTTTAGACTCTCAAAGTCCATTCCTGGATTTTTTTTAAGAAATAATTGCTTTGAAATTTCTTCATCAAGTTCCAGATGTTCACCAGAACTTATCCTTTTACCAGTATCAGAACTTATTCTTCTCCCAGTATCAGAACTTGTTCCTTGACTTGTAATTCTAGCTTTACTTGATGAAAATCCTTTGCCTTGACCTTGACCTCTACCCTTATCAGAGTTTCCCTGGCCATCATTTCCATCATCCTTTCTCTTCAGTGTCTGAATAGATTTGCATTTGGACTTAATCACTTTCTCCCCCTTTTTGGCATCAGCAGGTAAAAGAAGAGAGACAAGAAATTCCACTGAGGATTGGATCTCATTGAGTTGAGTTTGCTGAGAAGCTTGATTCTTTAGAATTTCATCAATCTAAGTTTGTTGCTTCTCCTGAGTTTTCTCAATGTAGGAAATTCTGTCAAAGGCAGGCTTGAAAAATCTGTTCTTTTCAAGTTTCACATTCATATCTTGCTGGATCAAGGAATTTTATTCACCTTGGCATGAGTTGTTGAGTGTTGACCTTGAAGGTGCCTAGTACTCAATGCAGTAACTCTCAGCTGTGCCTTGAAATCATCATTTAACAGCATTTCATCAGCTTTTGCCAGATGCTCAGCA
This sequence comes from Apium graveolens, assembly GCF_009905375.1. Classification (NCBI taxonomy): domain Eukaryota; kingdom Viridiplantae; phylum Streptophyta; class Magnoliopsida; order Apiales; family Apiaceae; genus Apium; species Apium graveolens. Next base: position 280,192,588 of record NC_133648.1, read on the forward strand.
AGAATCTTTTCAGAAGAAACAAAACTAACTGTGTTCCATTCCTTAGTCCACTCCTTTCCTCTAGGAGTTTCACTCCAAGGTACTGGTGCTTTCTTAACAAACTTCTTGATTAGATCAGCTTTATTAACTGTTTGTCGAGGTGCATGTCCTGATGGACCAGCTGCAGTAGCATTTAGATTAGTAGCAGCTTCATCAGTAGTTTCCTCATTGGCAGCATCAGAACTTGCAGATCCTGCAGTATCAGCATCCTCTGATAAAATAGCAGTATATGAGGCTATAGAGGCTTCAACATCATCCTCTAAATTCTGATCTACAGCCAAGTTCTGATCAACATACAAAATTGGTGTTATTGGTGGAGTGAGTTGAATTGCTGGAGCTTCCAAGTACAAAACCTCAGGCACAATCAAGTTATGAATATCAATTTCAGCACTTGTACCTGGGTCTTCAGTATGTACTTGTTCAATTATAGGTGACACAGGAGGTGTAGGCACTCTATCTTGAGTAGTTTCTGGTTGTGCAGAAGGAAGTGATTCAATAACAATTGGTTCTGTTGGGATCAGAGATTCCTAACCCCCTTCCTTAGCTGCTTCCACTACATCCTCTGAATCTGACTCAATTATGTCCCTGTGAGCTCTCTGTTTCTTCAATTTCTTCAAAGGTGGAGACACTGTAGGAGCTTTATCATCAGAATTTAACTTTCTAAGCCTTTTGAGGGGCCTAGAACTCCCAGTTACAAATATCTTTCTGAGAAGAGATCTTCTCAGCTTCTACAACAACAGGTTCTGATATGGGAACCTGTTCCTCAGTTGTTTCCTCAAATCAACAGAATTTAATCAAAACATTCATCACAAAATAAAATTAAAAATCGATGAAGTAAAGATTAATAAATTGCAATTAAACATGCACAGTCACATAATTTGAGAAATAAAGAACAAATTTTGCAATTAAAGAAAATTTCATTGATATATCAGATGAGTACATTTCATGAAATTTATCAATTACATGCAAAAATTACAAGATAGTCCTATTCTACGATTCTTAACATCAACAACCTTAGTACTAGTCTAAGAAGACCTAATGACTAGCTCCTTCTGCTGCTGACGAAGAGCACTGCAAGACGGATGATCCGTTCTTGCTGACGGAGAGCTTCTCTCCTTTCCTCTTCCAACCTATCAAGATGGAGATGGTACTCCATTGAAAAGAACAAGAGTTCTGTGTGAACCTCTTATGGAACTGAGTTCCAAAGCTCTTCAGGAATGGCGGTGACATGCCACTCCTGTTGCCATTCATCACAACTCAACTCGATGTTAAAGGTTTCATAGTTCAGGAACAAGTTGAAACGTACCATTTTTGTTGATGAGAATAAAAAGAGAGTGAGTTTGTGAGAAAATGAAAGATGTTTTGGCTGGAATGATTAGTCGGTTTAAATAGCCAATAGAATACCAAGGGACGCGAGGATTGGTTAAAAATTACAAGTAAAAATAATGACCCCTCGACTCCCTAGACTGATGTGTAATAATAACAGTCAGTAAAAGATCTAAAGCCAGAGTTAATGGGCACGTGATATAATAACAATTACTGTGCGCATGCAGTTTTTCAGGACATACACGCTAACCACTAACCCATAATGATTATGACTGTTTTATCTCTTATTAACCAATATTCTGTAAAAATATTATCATTCAAGTAATGACCAAAAATAAATCAAGTAAATAAATACTGCCACGTCAGCATCAGAACTTGATTATTATCAGAATTTAAAAGTCATCAGAATATGACTCCTTAACTCGAAAATTGAATGGTTATTCCTGTAATTCTTCACACAAATACTGATATGGTTTCCTCAGAACTTAATCATCAGAACTTCCATCAGAACTTGTCCTCAGAATTTATGCAATCTGACATATAAACTGTTCATCTAAAACAACATTTATCACCACAGTAATTTTCATCATTCATATGGAGTGTATGTGTGTGCATTAAGCTAAATATCAGACAAAAAGTAAAGTCTAATTCACTTCAATACATCTTAGAAATAAGGCATAACTAAGAACTTTGTTCAAAATCTGTCATTATTCTAAAGCCTACTATTGAATGAGTTGCATGAGTCCACCTCAACTGTTTTGTGCTCATTTTATGCATCTTTTGAAATTCCATTTTACAGTGGCTTCTCAGTGTAAGTGAGTCACGACTGCTTATTAGAATTTATGTTGTTATCAGAGTATTTCTCCAGTAATCATAGAGTGTGAAAAGTCACCAAGAAAAAAATTTTGCTTTTCTAATGCATATTACTTAATACCAGCAATGCACTTGGGTCTTCCCTTCCACATTTTTACTCTAGATCTCAAAGGAGTACCTGATATTTATTTCTTTTCTTTTTCTTTTTCTTTTGATAAGTGAGGCTTATCAACACTTAGTACATCCATCAGATTTACTAACATCAGAACTTAACAGATAAGAAGCACTATTCTAGTTTTTGACTTAGTAATAAGATACACAAAGTAAACTTAACTAAGCTCAATATCAGAATTTTCTTGTGTTAAAAGATTTCCATATAAACAATTACTTCATACACAGGATCTTTAGTATATTAAAGACTACTAGGTCAGCATCTAGCACAGTTATCCTCATTGGATTGAATAGTCACAGAAACATTCATATCACTATCAGAGTTTAGAAATTCACATCAGACAACAATCAACACTTAAGCAAATTTCAATTTAAGCACAGAATACACAAAGATAGTAATATCTGTAAATACTGATCATAAAGTCTGATGTATCAGAACATAAACTAGACAGATTTAGAGAAAAAACCTGAAACCATTCCAAGTTCATTTACCAATCTTGTAAAAGTAGCTTCACAAAGTGGTTTTGTGAAGATATCTGCTAGTTATTGATCTATTGGAACAAAATGCAATTCCACTGTACCTTCATCCATATGTTCCCTTAAGAAGTGGTACCTAAGCTGATGTGCTTTGTCATTGAGTGTTGAACTAGATTACATGTCATAGCAATAGCACATTGATTATCACAGTAAATAGGAATTTTAGAAAATTCTAACCCATAATCCAGTAATTGATTCTTCATCCAAAGAATCTGTGCACAACAGCTTTCTGCAGCAATGTATTCTGCTTCTGCAGTTGATGTGGAAATTGACTTGTCACGCCCCCAACTTAAGCAGCAAATTAAATATAACTATTACAACATTTTAAAAAGAAGTATACATAACCAACTCCAAGATCTTACAGTTTAGGGTTTGGAACAGCCCAACACTACCATCTATTACAACTGATTTTAAATAGCGAGTCCTCACACAAAACTACTATCTCTTATTCTACCTGAGCTCGAACATAAGCATCAGCATCACAGGTCTTACGGGCAGTCTGCTTGAATTTAACCATAGCTGCTAGCTGTAATATCAGGGTAAAGCAAGGAGTGAGCCAAATGCTCAACAAGTGCTAACAGTACGATACAAAACATAAATCGAGATATACATTAAAGAATGACAATGGAAAGACATAACCAATGATAACGAGGGATAAAAATATGAGTGATGGCATCATTTTTACTTGTATCAAAACAATTTCAAAATCATGTCTTAATCAAAATCATTTTATGACGCTACGGATTACAGCCGATGATTAGCCGTGAAGTAATCCCGAACCTCGCTGGGTTCTAAAACATTAATGGGAATCCCTAGGCAACTTTTAAGCCTAATATAAGTGTGGAAAGGACTCGCGTCTCAGTCCAGATCCACCATTCAAAGAAAACATTTATCCCCCTTTGGGACTGAAAACCCACATTTTATTTATTTAAAAAACTGATGCCGAATTATAACCAAAATCTCATTTTACAGTAAACATTTTTATCAAGGGATTATAGATCAACTCGAAACACGGGAAATATGGTACTAAATCTCAGGGCCATGATTCACAAAACTATATTCTATTAAAGTAACTGAATGGTTTTCATATATCAAAGATTTAGACAAGGGGATTTAGTGAGGCTATTGGATATTATAAAAGGGTAATGCCAAATTGGGCTTTAAGCAATTGTTTCTCATCAAGGTTCAAGTGCTAGATCATCAAGAAGGTAAGCTTCATGAATACTAAGGGTGTTAAGGTATGAAGAATGATCTTTAACTCAGGACATATCAGAATTGTCAAGCTTTAGGATAAGAAAGAGGGTATCAATCAATGAGGAATCACGTTGGTAAGTATCTGACTATCAGAGTTCAAAGTAAGGTATAGGGGTTCAAGTATCAGGATGAGATATTAATACTTAGGAATCATTAGCATGTTAATCAAGAGGATCAATCAAGTATTATAACAACTCTTTATTTTATCATGGCCTTCAACTATCATGAAAAGACTTTTGAACTACTTGCAATACGTACTCGAGGGTTCATGGCATCTCTATATAATTCAAAGATAAACATAAGATACGCTTGATTTAATATATTAACTGACACAGGATAGTTGTAGCAATGTATGAATGATTAGCAGTAAATACGAAGGTCAAGTTGAATCACTTGCCTTGAGAAAGGCTGGTCTGGTCTGACTGGTAGGAGCAACTGGAGCTTCACTCGACCTTTATGGCAAGTTTTCCCTCATCTCGAGATCCTACACAAATAATAATAATCCTCATTATAATATATTCTCACTAACTTAACCTATTTACAACCCGAAATTAAACACGGATGACACTTAGGCCTATATGCACTTAATTTTATATTCACTTTTAAATTACAATTGTACACACATAGTCACATAATCACATATCATATATTAATACCAAATAACACCATATACACTGTTAGATATATTTGATAATGTCATGGCTAATATGTTTTATGTTTAGCTTTCAGATCTTACTGAACAGGATAAATCGGGACTTAACTGTTGATCAGTACTTATACTGGAAGTCAGGACTTAAGGATATCAGTACGTATGTTATCAGGAGATAATCATCAGAAGATAGATATCAGAACTTAAGTGCTGAAGGACAATCAGATAAGGACAGTAGCTGATTAAAGGAAAGAAGATTGAGATAAACATAAGAAGAGATATGCATGAAGAAGGAATTCCGTGAAGAATGGAATACTTGGAAGAAAAGATATCTGATTGATTTATTTTAGGAAGCAGAATTATATTCCATATCAATTAGCGATTATCTTGTAACTGTGTAGTATATAAACACAGACATAGGGTTTACACTATAAGTGTTATCATTATTAGAAAAGATTATTCATTGTAACCTTAGCAGCTCTCGTGATATTTGTTCATCACTGAGAGGTAACAGTTCCATACTGTAACAGAGTTTATTGTTTCAATAAAGTTTGTTTTCTGTTACTTAAGTTCTTAAAGTTCGATTTGAGTGTACTATACACTGTATTCACCCCCTCTACAGTGTGTGTGTAACCTAACAATTGGTATCAGAGCTACTCTGTTAACACACATACAGTTAAAGATCCAAACACAATCATGTCGGACACAGAAACTCCAACTAAGCCTACCACAACTGAGGAACCACCAAAGACACAAATTCAGAGTCGGTATGAGACCATCAGAGTCCCCATACTGAGACCATCTGAATATCCCATATGGAAGGTAAGGATGACCATGTTCCTGGAAGCAACAGATCCAGAATACCTTGATAGAATCAAGGAAGGTCCTCACAAACCAACCAAACTCGCTGTTGCAGTTGCAGGTGAAGCAGCACAGATCGTACCAAAGGAGAAGAGTGATTATACTGCTGAAGACATAACATCAATTGCTAAGGATGCTAAGGTACGACACTTACTGCATAGTGCCATTGATAATATAATGTCAAACAGGGTAATCAACTGCAAGACTGCTAAAGAGATATGGGATGCTCTGGAAACAAGGTGTCAGGGAACTGACACAATTAAGAAGAACAGGAAGACAATACTCACTCAAGAGTATGAACACTTTGACTCAAAGGCTAATGAGTCATTGAATGATTTATATGATAGATTTGTCAAACTTTTGAATGATTTATCATTGGTTGATAAAGAGTATGATCTTGAAGATTCAAACCTTAGTTCCTGTTAGCTCTTCCTGAATGCTGGGATTTGAAGGCAACGACAATAAGAGACAACTACAATCTTGATGAAACAACTCTTGACGAAATCTATGGAATGCTCAAGACTCATGAGCAGGAGATGGAACAAAGAAGCAAGAGGAAAGGAGGAAAGTCAAGGACAGTTGCTCTTAAGGCTGTAGAAGAATTTCCCAAAGCAGCTTCCTCAAAGAAAGATAAGGGTAAAGCTCTTTTCATAAAGTCTGATACTGAGTCATCAAGTTCTGAGAGTGATGATGACTCAGATTCTGAAAGCTTGCCTGAGACTGATGCTGATGAGGAGATGATGAAGCTGTGTGCTCTTATGGTGAAAGGAATCACAAAGATTGCATACAATAAGTTCAGGAAGGGAAAGAAGTTTTCCAGGAAAGGCATAAGTTCTGATAAGAAGAATTTCAGAAGATCTGAAGGCAGAGGAGGAAAGTCTGACAGAGGAGATTACACCAATGTAAATGCTATAACTATGGTGAGAAAGGCCACATATCTCCTGACTGCAAGAAGGGAAAGGGTGACAAAGGCAAGGCTCTTGTCATAAAGTAGAAAAGCTGGACAGACACCTCAGACTCTGAAAGTGAGGACAACTATGCATTGATGGCAAATGCTGATAAAGAAAGTGCTAAGAGCAGTTCTGAAGCTGCTGAAACAAAGGTACCTCAGACTACTTATGCTTTTCATACTGATGATATTAATGAGTTGAGAAGATATCTTAAAACCATGTTTGTTAGCTATAGAGATCAAACTTTAACATGTGAAAGATTAACTTCTGAAAATCTTGCATATAAGAAAAGAAATGATTTCTTAGAAAAAGAGTTAGTCATGTTCCATCAAACTCAGAAGGATAGAGATGATGCTTTTTATGTTAGGAATGAAGTGCTAAAATTAAATGAATCTCTAAAAACTGAGTTAGAAAAGGAAAGAGAGATTATCAGGACTTGGACTACCTCTGGCAAAACAACTCAAAATTTGCTAAGTAGTGGAAATTGGAAAGAGGGCTTAGGTTATGGAGAAGATAAGAATGATAAAGGAACTGAAGAAATTAAGCATGTTGTTAAGCAAAAGCCAAAGTTTAAACCTGTTAAGTTTGTAACTGTAAAGTCTGAAAATGAGAAATCAGAAGTTAAAGAGGAATTAACTTCTGACAAACTAAAACAGGAAAAGACAGCTGAAGTGAACATAGGCTTAATGACGAAGAAGCAGCTTAAACATAAGCTGAAAGATGTTAAGAATGCAAACAAGGTAAAATCACCTAGGAAAAATAGGAATGGAAAGGAAGGTGTGAATAAAAGCAATGATTATAAACCTGTTCCTGATGCTCCTAGGAAAACATATCATAACTGTGGAAGTTCTAACCATCTGGCTTCTTTTTGCAGGAAGAATAAGAATATTAACTCCTTACCTTCAAAATCAGGAGTTAAGAGTCAGTCTGTTAGAGACAAACCATAAAATCCTTGTTTTCATTGTGGTAGTTTATGGCATTCCATTTATACTTGTAAGGAATATCATAGTTTGTACTATGATTATTATCAAATAAAACCTTCTTTGAAGAAAGTTTTCATTGTTCCTTCTAGTGTAAATTCTGATTCAAAGTCTGATAGTGTAAGTTCTGATAAGAAAAATGTTAACATAAACTCTGATGCTAAATCCGCTGCAAGTTAACAAACTTTATAAGGCCAAAGGATCCAAGCAAGTCTGGGTCCTTAAAACTAATAATTAGTGGTCTTTGTGATTGCAGGGCAACCGGAAAAATATTCTAGTTCTGGACAGTGGATGTTCAGGACATATGACTGGAAATAAGGCCCTGCTATCAGACTTTGTGGAGAAAGCTGGCCCAAGTGTTTCTTATGGAGATGGCAACATTGGAAAAACATTGGGATATGGCAAAATCAATCTTGGAAATGTCATAATTAAACAAGTAGCTCTGGTCTCAGGACTTAAACACAACCTACTGAGTATAAGTCAAATCTGTGACAAAGGTTATCATGTTGATTTCTTTGAAGAACGCTGTGAATTAGTGAGTAAATCTAAAGGCAAAGTTATTCTGAAAGGATACAGGCGTGGTAACATTTATGAAGCTAAGCTTTCAACAAGTACTGATGGTTCTGCAATCTGTCTGATGAGTAGAGCATCAATTGAAGAAAGCTGGAATTGGCATAAGAAACTCTCTCATTTAAATTTCAACAATATAAATGAACTGGTCAAGAAAGATCTTGTGAGAGGATTGCCAAACATAGTATTTGCTCCTGATGGTCTTTGTGATTCATGTCAGAAAGCCAAACAAAGAAAATCTTCATTCAAGAGCAAGACCGAATCATCAATTCTTGAGCCTTATCATCTAATACATGTTGATCTATTTGGTCCAGTAAATGTCATGTCTAATGCAAAGAAGAAGTATGCGTTGGTCATAGTGGATGAGTTCACCAGATACACATGGGTGTATTTCTTGCACACAAAAAGTGAAACTGCATCTATCTTGATTGATCATGTCAAACAGCTGGATAAAATGGTCAAAGATTCTGTGAAAATTTTAAGGAGTGATAATGGCACTGAGTTCAAGAATTTGATAATGGAAGAGTTCTGCAAAAGCCATGGAATAAAGCAGGAATTTTCTGCTCTTGGAACTCCACAACAAAATGGAGTTGTTGAAAGGAAGAATAGAACTCTCATTGAAGCTGCACGTACAATGCTTGAAGAAGCAAAGCTTCCAACCTATTTCTGGGCTGAAGCTGTGCAGACTGCTTGTTTTACTCAAAATGCAACACTCATTAACAAGCATGGAAAAACACCATATGAGATGGTGAAGAAAAAGAAGCCAAATCTGAAATATTTTCATGTATTTGGATGCAAGTGTTTTGTTCTCAAGACTCATCCTGAACAGCTATCAAAGTTTGATCTAAAAGCTGATGAAGGAATCTTTGTTGGATATCCACTTTCCACAAAAGCCTTCAGAGTCTATAATTTGAGAACAAGAGTGGTCATGGAATCTATCAATGTCTCTTTTGATGACAAGAAGATTACTGGTCTTGAAGATTTCATCGACCATGATCAGCTGAGATTTGAAAATGAAGACTCAAATTCTGATACTGAAAATCCTGACAGTGTAAGTCCTGATACTGTAAACTCTGATGGATTAAACTCTGATGTTATTAAAACTGTGGTGACTACGTCAAAGGAAGATGCACCTAAGCAGGGGGAGCATACTCAAGATCCTACCACATCTCAAGAAACATCAGAACATGCATCTGGCTCTTCAAGTTCTGATTCGTCAAGTTCTGATAAGCCAAGTTCTGATAGTGCTGAAAATCTAAATACTGAAGAATCCAACTCAGAGAGCATAGTTTCAGGGGGAGCATCAGAAAATGAAAATGAAGATAGCATGGATCATGGGGGAGCATCCAGTTCTAGAGAAAACCTTCCATCTGCAAGGAAGTGGACAAAATCACATACACCTGATTTGATAATTGGAAATCCTGATGCAGGTGTCAGAACTAGAACAGGTACTTCAAATGAATGTCTTTACAATTCTTTTCTCTCTCAGACTGAGCCAAAGAAAGTGGAAGAAGCTCTTCAAGATGCTGATTGGGTGCAAGCAATGCCGGAAGAGTTGAATGAATTTGAAAGAAACAAAATCTGGACCCCAGTGCCAAGACCAACGAATAGATCTGTTGTTGGTACAAAGTGGGTATTCAGAATCAAAACTGACAGTGATGGCATAATTATAAGGAATAAGGCAAGGCTGGTTGCAAAAGGATATTCTCAATAGGAGGGAATTGATTATGATGAAACATTTACACCAGTTGCTAGGTTAGAAGCCATAAGGATATTTTTGGCTTATGCTGCTCACAAAAAGTTTACTATCTTTCAAATGGATGTGAAAAGTGCTTTTCTCAATGGAGAATTGGAGGAAGAGGTATATGTTGAACAACCTCCAGGTTTTGTAGATACCAAACATCCAGATTATGTCTACAGGCTTGATAAAGCACTTTATGGACTTAAGCAAGCTCCTAGAGCATGGTATGAGACTTTAGCTCAGTTTCTTCTGGAAAGTGGATTCAATAGAGGGACAATAGACAAAACACTGTTCTACCTCAACCATGGAAAGGACTTACTTCTGGTCCAGATTTATGTTGATGATATCATTTTTGGATCTACAAATGACAAACTTTGCAAGAAGTTTGCCAAACTAATGCAGTCAAGATATCAGATGAGTATGATGGGGGAACTTAGCTATTTTCTGGGCCTTCAAGTCAAGCAGAATGAGGAAGGCACTTTTATTTGTCAAACCAAGTACACCAGAAACTTGCTAAAGAAATTTGGAATGCAAGATTGTTCAAGTGCATCCACTCCAATGGCCACTGCTACAAAACTGGATAAGGATACCGGTAAATCAGTAGATATTACTGACTACAGAGGTATGATTGGCTGTCTACTCTATCTAACTGCTAGTAGACCTGATATCATGTATGCTACCTGTCTTTGTGCAAGATTTCAAGCAGATCCAAGTGAACCTCACTTAACAGCTGTAAAAAAAAATCTTTAAGTATCTTAAAGGAACAGCTGCTCTGGGATTATGGTATCCTAGAGAATCAGATTTTAAACTAATAGGTTACTCAGATGCAGATTTTGCAGGGTGCAAAATTGACAGGAAAAGCACAAGTGGAAGCTGCCAATTTCTTGGAGGCAGATTGGTTTCTTGGTACAACAAGAAACAAAAGTCAATTTCCACATCAACTGCAGAAGCAGAGTATATTGCTGCAGGAAGCTGTTGTGCACAGATTCTTTGGATGAAGAATCAGTTACTGGATTATAGATTAACATATTTCAAAATCCCTATTTACTGTGATAATCAAAGTGCTATTGCTATGACAGGTAATCCAGTTCAACACTCTATGACAAAGCACATCAGCATCAGGTACCACTTCATCAGGGAACATGTGATGAAGGTACAGTGGAATTGCATTTTGTTCCCACAGATCAACAACTAGTAGATATCTTCACAAAACCACTGTGTGAAGCTACTTTTACAAGATTGGTAAATGAACTTGGAATGGTTTCAGGTTCTTTCTCTAAATCTGCTTAGACTTGTTCTGTGTTATCAGACTTTATGCTCAGTATTTACAGAATTAATCTCATTGTGTATTCTATGCTTAATTGATAAATGTTTTTAAGTACTGACTGTTGTCTGATATATATTTCTCAACTCTAATAAGTGATATGTCTGTTTAAGTAATTATTCAATCCTATGAGGATAACTGTGCTAGATACTGACCTAGTAGTCTTCAATAAACAAATGATTCCATGTAAGAAGTAATTATTTCAGTGGAAATCTTATGACACTAGCAAATTCTGATAATTGAGCTTAGTTAAGTTTACTTTGTATATCTTATTACTAAGTCACAAATTAGAATAATGCTACTCATCTGTTAAGTTTTGATACTAGTAAAACTGCTGAATGTACTAAGTGCTGATAAACCTCACTTATCAAAAGAAAAAGCAAAAAGATCAAAGAATAAAATCAGGTACTCCTTTGAGATCTAGAGTAAAAATGTGGAAGGGACGACCCAAGTGCATTGCTGGTATTAAGTAAATATGCATTAGAAAAGCAAAATATTTTCTTGGTGACTTTTCACACTCTATGATTACTGGAGAAATACTCTGATAATAGCATAAATTCTGATAAACAGTCGTGACTCACTTACACTGAGAAGCCACTGTAAAATAGAATTTCAAAAGATGCATAAAATTAGCACAAAACAGTTGAGGTGGACTCAAGCATAAACTCATTCATCAGTAGGTTTCAGGACAATGACAGCTCCTTAGCAAAATTTTAATTATGCCTTATTTCTAAGATGTACTGAAGTGAATCAGACTTTACTCTTTGTCTGTTATTTAGCTTAATGCACACACTAATCACTCCATCTGAATGATGAAAATTTCTGTGGTGGTCTATGTTATTTTAGATAAACAGTCATTGTGTCATTTCTGCACAAATTATGAGGACAAGTTCTAGTTACACGTTCTGATGATTAAGTTCTGACGTCTATAACTCAGAACTTATATGAGGATTTACTAAGATGGGCATTCCTTTTTCGAGTTAAGAAATTATGTTCTGATGACTGTTAAGTTCTGGTATAGGTCTAAGTTCTGATTTTTCAGTCTAATCCTTTACTTGGCTTATCTGTGAATAAAATTTGATAACAGTCTCAGTTCGAACTAGCATATATTGAAGTGGAATATTAATAGTCACTATGATTAGGATTAATGGTATTCGTCCTTGAACAGTCCACTGGTTCTTGTTTCTTGTGCGTTTTAAAACATGATTCCTCTTTCCAATGACTGTTATTCTTTTTCAAAGTCTAAGGAGACGAGGTAAAATTAATTCTACCTGTTAGCATTCAATATCCTTGCGTCTCCTGGCATTCTCTTGCCTATATAAACAGCCACTTCACATTAGTCTTCTCATCACACTTTTATCACAAATTCAGTCTTGTTTTTCATTTACTATCACAAATGGCTGAATTTGGCTGGTTCTACAATTACGGTGATGAGACTGTGCATGTCTTTTTGAATGGAATTCCAACTCCCTACCCTATCACCAACATCCCTCACAATCTCTGGATTCAATTTCCAGAGGTTATCAAACGTGATCTGGTGGCCGTTCGAAGAGACCTTCACCTTCGTCGTATCCGTCAGCAAGAGCGAATCATACGACTCGCCATCTTGTTTATCGAAGATAGGAAGAGGAAGATGACTTAATCTTGTCTTCTTCCTGTTTTTCTTCATCATCAGCTTTGTCAGGCTTCTTAGCTAGGACTAAGGCTGTTGATGTTAGGATTAGAAGCTTAGGGAAAATCTTGTATAAGTATTGATGTAATTTCCATTTCATAAATGTATTGACTTGATATATTAATGAAATTTTTTTTTACTTCAAGATTTTGTCTCTGAGTTATTTTATCTTGTGTTGATAAATCCTGATTGATATTCTGATGACCATTTAAATTTTGTTTTTATTTAAGTTCCGATTCTCTGTCAGCACTTATTCATCGAAATTATCTCGGTCATTTTTTAACATGATTTATTTTCAGAATATTAATGTTGCAGTGAAAAATAATTCAATCAGTGCTAACGGGTTAAATTTTGAATTAAAATTGTTTCCCTTGATAAATGGAACAGTTTTTCCTTGAAACTCGGCAAATGGGTAAGTAATGATTACTGTTTTCTCGAGCCCAGTAACTATCCGTTATTACTGCATGTCTGACAGGTGTCCAACGGTAATATTTTTTTGTATAAGTACAGCAGAGAGAATATTTCTTTAATCTTTTTAATTTCTTCATCTTTTATCTCTCTTCTTACTTTTACTCTCCTTCACTTTACTTTTTCCGTTGTTTTCATATAGACATTATATCAAACACCTAACAGGCATACTTAATTCTCAATTTTTTCACATGGCACCAAAGGATTTAATCATTGATGGAGCTAAGTTTGTCCCTAACAACTATGCTGCAGTTCTTGATCACACTGAAGCTCCATCTGAATTGCACTTTGTGCAAGATCTTCTTGCACATAGTGAGGTTGGGTACGCTCTAACTCAGCCTGAATTATTTTCAAGTCAACAAGTTCTGAGGTTCTGGAGGACTGGAGTTTTTGATGATGGTGGTAAACGAGGAACTCCCAGTATTATCTTCCAAGTGGGTGATTCATCCTATGTAGTCAATCCTGGTACAGTACGAAGAGCATTACATCTTCCAGAAGATTGTACTTTCTCTATACCAGAGGAATCAGAACTTCGGGAGTTAATGACTGATTTGGGATATGAAAAGAGTCTAATGAAACTAGGACAATTGAAACGGGCTCATATCAGAAGAGAATGGAGTTTCTTCTTCGATTGCATCACCAAGGCTTTTGGCAACAAGTGTTCAAACTTTGATGCTATCCCAATAATGAGTCAGCACATCGGGTATGCACTTATCAATCAAACTCACTTTGATTTTGCAACTGCTTTAATTGGTTTTATTGGGGATAGGATGACAGAGGATAGAACTGTTGTTTACTTTGCTCGATTCTGTCAACTTATTTACACTTATTGTACTGATGAACCTCAGTTAGTCAGCACTCAAACCCCACCTTTTAAGGTTGTAAAAAGGTACTTAACGACCTGATAAATGCTGACACAAAGAAATCAATGGTGAGACCATTACAGATTCCTCAGTCTGTGAAACAGATTCTGGTAAATGCTGATCCTGCTACTTACCAATCTGTTTACTCCAATGTTCAACCAACTCACCATAACCAAAATTCATCATTTTCAGTCCCTACCACTCAAGGTATATCTCAGCCTACCCTCAGAACTTATCTCAAATCCTATCTCTCCACTTCACAGACTGCTCAACCTTCTTCTTCAGCACCTACTGTGAAGCCTACATCCTCTAAGCCAAAGAGAACAAAGACTGTTCTTCAAATACCTCAAAAGAGGAGGAGGATTACTTTGAGAGATGAATCAGATTCTGAGGAACAGATTCCTTCTTCAGAACCTGTGGTTTATGAAGCTGAGAAAGCAACTTCTCAGAAGGATTCTGATATTGGGGGTTCTAAGCTTCTCAAAAGGCTTAGACGAATGACTGTTCCTGAAACTCCCAAAGAATCCAAATAAACAAGGAAGTACAAGAAACAGAGGGCACAAAGGCCAGTTTCAGATGATGAAGAGGAAGCAGCTAAGGAAGGGGATCAGGAATCTTTGATCTCACAAGACAAGGAATTTGCTCCAGTCACTTCTTCTCCATCAACTCCATCTCAGGAAGCTGTATCTGACAAGGCTATCTCACCATCTGTGTCACTTGTTGATCCAGGCACAAGTGCTGAAATTGATATTCAGAACCTGGTTGTGCCTGAAATACTTTTCTTAGAAGCTCTAATAGCAAATAATCCTTCCACAACACCTGTTACTGATGCTGTTCAAACTCCAGAGTTATCAACAACACCTTCTTTGCATCAAGATGTTGATGATCAGACTTTAGGTGAGCATCAGGATTTGGCTGTTGATCAGAACTTAGTATCAGATCAGCAATTAGAGGATGCTGAAGCCTCCATTGCTACTCACACTGTTGTCTTATCAGAAGATACTGATTCTTTAAGTTCTGATGCTGCAAATGCTGGAGATACTGGTGAAGCTGCTCCAACTGTAGATGCTGATGAAGCAGGTCCTTTAGGACATACTCCTCAACCGACTCTTCCTAAGTCTGAACTGGTAAAGGAGTTTGTTATCAGGGATGCACCAGTACCTTGGAGTGAAACTCCTGCAGGTCAGGAGTGGACTAAGGAATGGAACTCAGTTTCATATGTTCCAAATGCATTACATCTTGCTGAGCACTTGACTAAAGCTGATGAAATGTTAAATTCTGATGATTTTAAAACCCAGCTTAGAGTCACTGCATTGAGTACTAAACATCTACAAGGTCTTCATTCAACTACTCATGCAGAGCTACACAAGATTCAGGAGAACTTATCAAACAAGAACAAGTTTGGAAAATTGATAAGAAAAAGTTCTTTCAACCTACCATTGACAGGATTGCTTATATTGAGAAAACTCAAGAGAAACAACAAGCTCAGATTGATGCCATTCTGACAAATCAAGCTTCTCAGCAATCGCAACTTACTGAAATCCAATCCTCAGTGGAATTACTTATCTCTCTTTTACTACCTGCTGATGCCAAAAAGGGGGAGAAGGTAATTAAGTCCAAATGCAACACTAACAAGACACTGCAAGAAAAGGATGATGGAAATGATGATCAAGGATACTCTGGAATGGGTAGCGGTCATAGTCAAGGTAGAAGATTCACATCAAGACAAGCTAGTCACATGACAAGTTCTGATACTGGGAAAAGAATAAGTTCTGCTGCTGGTAAAAGGATAAGTTCTGATGAACTTCTAGATCTTGATGAAGAAATGTCAAGACAGTTATTTCTTCAAGAAAATCCAGGAATGGACTTGGAAAGTTTAAAGGAAGAAGAAGCCAGACTTAAATCAGAGAAAGTCACATCTAAATCTGAAGCTTCTGGTAAAAAGTCACTTCCAAAACCTAAAGGCATTGTGATCAAAGAAAGGACACATACTGAAGCAACATTGGCTAGATCACAACCACAGATAGATCCAAGATCCAAAGGTAAAGAAAAGGTTGGTGAACCTATCAAGGCTTATGTACCTCCTGAGGAAGAAGAAATTACTGATGAAAAAGTTGATCTTGCTCTGACTTCAAGAAAAGTTCTTAAAACAACCTCTGACATGGCTCAAGTTGTTCAGAGTCAAGAAATTCTAAGTTCTGATATTCAAAAGAAGCAAGTAACCTCTGACAGAGCTCAAGTTAACTTGATATCAGAAAATAGATCAAGACACTCCTACCAGGATTCACTAAAGCAAAACAGACTCAATCTTTGAAGACTACTGCAAGTGGTTTTGAAGCAAGAGTAGTTACTGGAAAGGAAGCTAGAGATAAAACTGGATTGGGAAGTGCTGATGAAAGAAGAGTACACAACACTACCAATGATCCAACTTCCTTGAGTGAACCAGGTATTGGAGCAACTCCTGAGAGATTGAATCAACTGGAATCTGTACAGATGGTTTACCATACCTACTTGAAAGAATACATCATGTTGTATTTCATGACAGATGGTAGGGTTTATCATATAAGACAAAATGCCATTCCATTGAAGTATTTGAAGAATTGGAGCATGTACTTTTCTTAATTCAAGTGGATGACAGAATAACAGGGACTGCTGCAAACTACTTAAAAGAACAGATTCAGAGACAGAAAAGGCTTATTCTGTTAGTCTGACAACATATATGTTCCAAAGTACAGAGATCACAATGGTGATATTGTTGATATGAAGCCTAATACTGCACAGATTAGAACGTATCTTGGTATTAAGGGACTTGAATTCAATCTAGAGTCTGACAAAGCTTATGTTATAAGACTAGATCAGGATTTGAGAAAAGCAAAGATCAATGATCTCAGAGCTGCAATCTTTTAAACTGGTGAAGATACTGCAGAGCTTAAAGATGTTAAAAGGAGAATGATTGATGAACTAAGATGTGCTGAGAATGTTGTTGAAGAACTATCTCAGAACAACTCCTGACATCAGAGAGATCAGAAAATGAAGAAGCCAAGTCGAAGATCTACAACTGCTTAAATTCTAATATTTATACAGACTGAAGTTGTTATCAGAAGTTGAAATTGGTAAAAACTTTAAGGACTGTAAGTTGTAGTTATCTAGTCTAATTCTCATGCATTTGTACTTATGTTTTTGACATCATCAAATATCTGTTAAACTTGTATATTATGTTAATTTACAAGTTGGGGGAGATTGTTAGATATATTTGATAATGTCATGGCTAATATGTTTTATGTTTAGCTT
Organism: Apium graveolens; assembly: GCF_009905375.1. Taxonomy (NCBI): domain Eukaryota; kingdom Viridiplantae; phylum Streptophyta; class Magnoliopsida; order Apiales; family Apiaceae; genus Apium; species Apium graveolens. The sequence continues at coordinate 280,210,097 of NC_133648.1, forward strand.
TCAGATCTTACTGAACAGGATAAATCAGTACTTAACTGTTGATCAGTACTTATTACTGGAAAGTCAGGACTTAAGGATATCAGTACGTATGTTATCATAGGAGATAATCATCAGAAGATAGATATCAGAAACTTGAGTGCTGAAGGACAATCTATAAGGACAGTAGCTGATTAAAGGAAGAAGATTGAGATAAACATAATAAGAGATATGCATGAAGAAGGAAATTCCGTGAAGAATGGAATACTTGGAAGAAAAGATATCTGATTGATATATTTTAGGAAGCAGAATTATATCCTATCAATTACCGATTATCTTGTAACTATGTAGTATATAAACACAGACATAGGGTTTTACACATAAGTGTTTATCATTATTAGAAAGATTATTCATTGTAACCTTAGCAGCTCTCGTGATATTTTGTTCATCACGTGAGAGGTAACAGTTCCATATGTAACAAGTTTATTATTTCAATAAAGTTTGTTTTCTGTTACTTAGTTCTTAAAGTTCGATTGAGTGTACTATAACACTGTATTCACCCTCTCTACAGTGTGTGTGTGACCTAACGGATGCATACTCCAGTTACAATCAAATTCCGATGTATGGCCCCGATCAGGAACATACATCCTTCATTACTGAAAGGGGGTTATACTATTATATAGGAATGCCGTTTGGATTGATTAATGCTGGCGCGACCTACCGGCGGTTAGTAAACATGATGTTCAAGGATCAAATCGGGAGAACTATGGAAGTGTATGTGGATGATATGATGGTAAAGTCCGAAGTGGCGAGCGAGTGACCACATCAAGCACCTAATGGAGATGTTTAACTTCTAAGGAGGTTTCGTATGAAATTAAATTCGCAGAAATGTGTGTTCGGCATGGAGTCGGGCAAGTTTCTCGGGTTCATTGTCAACCACAGGGGAATTGAGGCCAACCCCGCAAAGATCAAGGCATTGATGGATATGAAGTCACCCACCAATGTGAAACAAGTGCAGAGTTTGACTGGGAAAATCGCCGCGTTAAATCGATTTGTTTCCAAGTCGTCCGATAGATGCAAGGAATTTTTTAAGGCGATTAAATTAGCTGGGAAAGACTTTGTATGGACATCTGAATGTGAAGAGGCTTTCAAAGAATCAAGGAGCAACTGGAAAACCCTCCCATGTTGTCAAAGCCGTTGGATGGGGAATCTCTAATACTGTACCTCGCAGTGTCTGAATATTCGATCAGTGCAGTTCTAGTAAGAGAAGAAGATGGGCAGCAATCAACAGTGTACTACGTGAGCAAGCGGTTACACGACGCTGAAACTCGCTACACAAGCATGGAGAAACTGGTCTACGCCCTGATTCTTGCATCAAGAAAATTGCGGCCATATTTTCAGGCCCATAGAATTGAAGTTCGTACAGCGTACCCGCTGCGACAGGTCTTGTATAAACCAGAGTCATCGGGCAGAATGCTGAAATGGGCTGTGGAGTTGAGACAGTTTGATTTGGAATATGCGCCCCAAACAGCGATAAAAGGGCAAGCCTTAGCCGACTTCTTGTTGGAATTTGATTCGAAATTGATGATAAAGCTTTGGTAATGTTACGTCCACCTCATGCCGAGGAGTCTTTAGAGGAGCTTCCACATCCTTGGTGGATCTTGCATGTGGATGGGGCGGTTAACAATGGAGGAGCAGGTGTGGGTATAGTACTTGTGTCTCCAGAAGGCCACCATCTGATGAGCGCAATTCATTTCAAGTTTTATGCAACCAATAATGATGCGGAGTATGAAGCATGATTAATGGCCTAAAAATCGCTTTGGAAATGGGGGTGCGAAATTTAATTGCGAGAAGTGACTCAGAGTTGGTAGTGAATCAGGTGAACGGGGGATTTCAAGCGCGAGGCCCGCGAACAGAATTATACTTGAGATGTACACAACGCCTGATTGGAATGTTCAAAGAAGTTAGATTGGAATGTGTTCCGTGGGAGAAGAACAGTAATGCGGATGCTCTGGCAAAAATGGGGTCGCAACAAGAGGCTGTGTGTTAGGATCCATCCCCCTTGAAATCCAGGAGGTTTCCTAGTATCCCAGAGATAGACACAATGCAAGTGGATGAGGCTCCCAAGGAAACATGGATGACCCCATTCTAGCTTACATTCGCAAGGGAAACTCCTTGAGGATAAGTTTAAAGCTCGCCGACTCCGCTATCAGGCTGCAAGATATGTGATATACGACGAAGTCCTATACAAGAGAGGGTTCAACCAACCTCTGCTTAGGTGTGTTGAAGAAGAAGAAGGAAATTACATCTAAGAGAAGTACATAAAGGAATCTGTGGCAATCACTCGGGGGGTAGCTCGTTGGCAATGAACGTTTTGCGCCAGGGATATTATTGGCCCACAATGAAAGAAGATGCTATGAATTTTGTCAAGGCATGTGATCGCTGCCAGCGCTTTGCAAACTACTCGTCTATGCCAGCGACACTCTTGACGCCTATGGCAAGCCCGTGGCCGTTCGCCATGTGAGGAATTGATCTTATCGGAGAATTGCCGAAAGCTAAAGGAGACGTCAAGTATGCAGTGGTTGCGGTCGATTACTTTACTAAATGGGCGGAAGCTATGCCACTTGCAACTATCACCGCAAAGAAAATCAGAGATTTGTTTTCAACTCCATCGTATGTAGGTTTGGAATCCCTTACAAGCTGTCTCCGACAATGGAAAGTAGTTTGATAGCAAGGAGTTGCGACAACTATGTGAGGAGTTGAAAATCAAGAAGGAGTTTGCAGCGGTATCATCCTCAAAGCAATGGACAGACAGAAGCTGTTAACAAAATAATAAGCATACCCTCAAAACCAAACTGGAGGAACGCAAAGGGAATTGGCCTGAAGAACTCCCGAAGGTGATGTGGTCATACAACACTACACCACGATCTACTACGGGAGAAACGCCGTTTATGCTGACTTACGGCTACGAAGCTATGGTCCCCGTGGAAGTTGGATCGGGTTCACTTCGCAGAGATTGATACAGGAAAGAAGATGCTGAGGTAATCAAAGGCTTCATTTAGATCTCTTAGAGGAGACGAGGGAAAATTCTCAGCTAAGGCTAGCGGCGTATCAGCAACGCGTCGCAAGGTATTATAACAAGAAGGTAAAAGGACAATTGCTGAAGGTGGGAGATTTGGTACTTAGGAAAGTGATGCCCAATACAAAGAACCCCCAACATGGAGTATTTGGAGCTAATTGGGAAGGACCATACAGAATAAAGTCCATCCTGTGGAAGGGGACTTATCACCTTAAAGATATGGAAGGAAGCTGGTTCCGCGAGCTTGGAATGCGGAACATCTCCGAAAGTATTACCAGTAAGGCGCGACTTTGGCCCCTTACGTATTTCTTTGTTATTTTGGGTTATGCCCGGATTATAGGCTAGAATTAAAAAATTCCTCCTAGCCTAAGGGGGTAGTGCATGTACTACTTATCTTGGAACTAGTTGAATGGTCATTTTTTAGAAATAATTTCCCTACAGAGTATAGTAGCGTGGGACTGGTGCACTTTTGACACCAGAGCGCATTATAAATAAAATTTTGAAACTTTCCAAAAGGATATTTGCTTGGTTTGCTTGGTTTCATGACGCGTCCTGAGCATAGGGCGCCCTAAGTAAGAGCTTTATATGAATGATAACTGAAGTAGTGGTTGTCAAAAGGAACAATGAAACTCAAGTAAAATGGAACTAGGGAGTGTACTATTTTAAGGATGCACCCAAGTTATCTTGGTTGATGCTCCCTTTAGATTGAATGTTACTGTAATTTTGACAACAAATTGAATAAAAAAAAAAGTCCTCGCTAAGGACGCGTCCTGCTTGAAGGATGGTGTGTTTTGGATCGAAGGTGAGGCACGTCAAAACCATAAAACGCGCCCAATTGGGCCTTGTGCCTTGATTAAATACGCAGGTATAACATTGTGCTATGCTCATATGTTTTTGCAAACAAAAATATTCGTTAAATAAATAAGACGCATCCAGTCAAGGAGGACGCGCCCAGGATGATTATTGCTTAACTGATGATAGTTAAAATTGACGTGTCCTAAGACTAGGACGCGTCCATGTGAAAAAAATAGGATGCTAAGTAAAATATGCATGGATAAGGTAAAGAGGTTTTATAAAAAGTGCAGGCAAATGAAGTTCAAAACATAGATACTACAACTGTAAGGCTTCGAGGGGCCCGCACCCTTTAAATAGTTCAAGTACATAAAAGATAAAGGATGCGTCCTAAGCAGGAGGCGTCCTGTAGCTTGTCTTGGTCTTCCGCAGGGGGGGCTGAGTCTGAAGTGGAGCAGGATCAGGGGACGCTCCTCTTCCTCTAAGCCTAGAAAAATCCTTTTGTTCTTGATGGAGTTGGGCCCTGACCCTGAAATCATTACCCATATCTGGGTATCTACATCAAACTTTGAAAATGTATATCTGGGTCGTTGGCAATGAACCCAGAGCACCATTCTTCAAACCCAGCCTGGAAGCCGTGCTGGTAAACTAGCTTTTCTCCTCCATCCATCCATGCAGCCTATCATCATTCAGGGTGTCAAGCTCCAGTTGCATGGTGGAATTCAGGGCAATGACACTGTCCATTTGCTTCTCCATTGAGGAGAAATTCCCTTCTAGCACAGCTTTGTCTGCCTCAAGACGCGTCCTCCCCCTTCAGGCGTTTGATTTCAGCATCTTTCTCTTGGACAAGCAGGGTAATGTATTTCTCCAGGGATTTAACTTTGTCTTCGGCTGGCTCTTTACAGTGTCTGTAACAGCAAGACGCCCTAAGCCTGGCAGCCATTTTAGCACTCTGCCTGGCATGCAGGTGAAGCTTGGCTGCAGCCCTGACCATAGCCTCCTCTGTTTGTTTGCTCAGTCCTGAAGGTCAACCTCTCACTTCATCCTCGCGAAAAAGTCACCAACCGAAGACGCGCCCAGGTATCTGAGAATGAAAGACTGGTCATCAGGAACAGTCTTTTGACGCTTGAGGGCGCGTCCTCCACCCTTTCGGGAATGTCTAGCTCAGTGGTGTCGATTATCTTGGGTGGAGGGAAGGAGTTGCAACAGGAGGGGGGGGGGGGGGGGTTTTGCCTTTAGATCAACCTTGGTAGGGGGCCGTTTTTGGCCCTTAGCTTTGGAGGCCCCAATTGCGAACCCTTTGGGAAGAGAGGCCATATATGCGATATAAAAATGAAAAGGTATTAGTTAAGTACAAGAAGACGCGTCCTGGTAACAAGACGCACCCATACCATGATATAAGATTCTATATGCATGACATATATAGACGAATGCAAAGATGTATAAGTGTGTGTGAGAATGACCAGTCCTAAAGAAGTGACGCGTCTTACCTAAGACGCTTTTTGTGAAGGCATAAATAACAGTCATCAGAGAGTTTATAAAGAGACACGCCCGAGGGGTAGGGCGCGTCCAAGGTGATAGCGTATATGTAAAATAACGTTTATAAATCAGGCTAAAATTAAAGGACATAGGTGAGCATAAATATGACGCGTCCTAAAGCATTGACGCGTCTTAGTATAGTAATTTCTTACCTTGCTCTAAATCCACCTTTTTGTTAAGTCTGGCTGAATAATTTCTGTGGCTTGGAGCCCTTTGGATTTTTCGGAAGCGGTGAGGATGGGTTTCCCATTATGAAATCTCGAAATTTGCAGAGAGAGCCCACCCGTGGGGACAAAACTCCTATTTTCTTCAAATTCTCTTCGATAATCATGTCCTTGAGGTTGAAATGTTTTCAGCATACTGTAAAACCTTCTGCTCTCTTTTCTTCTTCCTGTTAGCTCTTTCTGAGTTCTGTCTAGAGAAGGAGAGAATAGGTTACAACAAGGGAAAAAGAAAAAAAGGTTATAAAAGAAAAAGGCGCGCCTGACAGAGAGGACGCGTCCAAAACGGTGTGAACTCACTTGGTTCCAAGTTGAAGCGAATGCGTGTCCTTTTGACGTCATAAATGTAGAAAATGGCTCCTTCCAGTCTCTCTCATGGATGATTTTACCTTCATTAAATCCCTTGTTGTTCAACCATTTGTTGACAACCAGAAAATGGTACCGAGAATTGATTTCCTAATGCTGTAAAAGAAGCTGAATCTTTCATTGAGGGCGCGCCCAACCTCAAGTTATGGTACAAAGTACAAAGCCCAGGCTAGCTTGTATGAATTTGGTGATGTTGGATGGAGCCACGTCGTACCATTTCAAAATTCTTTAATGTATGGATGCAAGGGCGCGCCCACAACCCAGGGAAATTAACTTTGGAGTAAGCACATTTTGGGATCCTTTGGTTCCCAACGTTGAAGATGTGCGGCCTCATGTTCGAAGAGGCGCGCAGGAGCCCTCCATGTCATAGTATTTCATATGCCATTGGATTCCCAGTCAGTCGCAGTCGAGTCAAGGGAAACATGCTAGCTTACCTTCTTTCTTCCTTCTGGCATTTTTCTCTATCTCAGTTAGGGCGCCAAGCTGGCCCAGTCACAATCCCACTTCAACGTTGAAGGTTCCCAATGTTCCAGGGGAGAGTCAGATTTCTGAGGGGAAACAGGATATGCCTCGGGATCAGGAACCTCTTTTCAAATTCGCTTACACTAAGAGGGGAGCGCGTCCTGAGAAGAAGCTGCGCCTTGGGAAACTGACGCGCGTCTGGGAAAGGGACGAGTCCTCGTCTGAAACAGCCATTCCTCGGGGTTTTTGGCTTGTGGTAGAACAATTTCATCGTCCGTCCAATCTTCAATGACGGCCCTAGTATGGAGAACTGGAGTTCTTTGCCTTTTGACTCCCTTCTTCTTCTTCATTCTGAGCCTATGGGAATATGGTCCATGGAACGGAGCTGGAATCAGACATTATAGAGCTTCTTGATTAAGGGAACACAAAGACGCGTCTTTCTGCTCTAAGGAATGAATTCTCCTGTGGATCTCGGGAAAGTCGGGTTTAAAGAGATCAGGTGCGGGGAATAGATTCCAATACGTTTGTTGAGGGTCTTAAACGGGTGAAATGGTGAAGAAGAAGATGGGTCTCCAGCTGCAAAATAAGGAATAAATATTTGAGGACGCGTCCAAAAAAAAAATGGAAAAAAAAGAAGATGTTATATGAACGAATCACAGGACGATGCCATAAATATTGAAGCCAGACGCGTCTTAAGAATTTATCGTGTGAAATCATCATCGACACGCGTCCTAGTAAGGTGTTGCCCTAATAGACCTTTAGTTAAAACAGTTTAAACAATGCCTAAACGAAGGAGATAAGACGCGCCTGACGGGAAACGCGTCCTACTGGTTACAATGTGGAATGTTAATCGACTGTTAGCATTTTGGGAAATATAATAAAATCCCAGAAACATGTAGCTGGGAGGTCAGGGAAGCTAAGTATGTGATATTTGCCTATACATACATATATACATACAAAAGAGCATGAAGAACAGTACATGGAAACTCAAAGTATATGACAGGTTTCTTGCCCATTAAAACTAATGTACTTGGCTAAATAAAGAAATAAGAGGAGATTTGTGTACCTTTGAGTTGGAGAGTTGATTGAGCAAGAGAAATCAAGTAATGGGAGGTTAAATCGTCGGTATTTGAGCCAAAAGCTTGAGAGCGGCGGTAATGGGTTTTCGGAGAGAAAAGAGTAAGGTGCAATTGTGGGTTGGAGGAAGATATTTATAGAGGATAGTCGGCTTATGTGGGCGACAGCTGTACACCACGGATATGGTGTGAAGGCAAGGCGCGTCCTCTGTCATGACGCGTCTTGTGAGCCATATTTCATTTTTTTTGGAAAGAAATTTCACAATTTTTTTAACTGCAAATGGAATTTGGGGGGTAGTTGTTATACCCAAATTTGGCACTGGATTGATTGGGTCAAATGCGGGCTGGTTATAAGTCAAAATCGGTGTCACATTGAAGAGGACGCGCCTGTTTTGGGAAGAATATATACGAGGCAAGATGAGTGCATGGTCAAGAAAGGACGCACCCGTGAATATGGACGCGTCGATATCTTTGAAAAATGTAGCAGATGAAATTTATAGCGATGGTGAAGCTGTAGGGCGCGTCAACTTTAACGATGACGTGTCATACGGAGTGAGATGCTCTGCGTGATGGTTTAGAGGAGATGGTGCAAGTTCTAATGAGGTTAAGGACGCGCCCTAGATTCTAGGACGTATCCTGTGGTTTTGAATGCTATAAGGAACGAGTGATAAGGAAACATGTTGGATTTATAAAGGTTAGGACGCGCCAAAGGTTTAGGACGCGTCCTGTTTGGTCTATATACTTTGATGTTGAGTTCAGGACAAAGCTTGCATGGAGAGGAGTAATGGAGGTTATTTTACTAATGTATTGTTGCAGGTACTCTTTGAGAATTCCCTCCTTGAGACGGTCAAGGAGGGGGATGTCCGTGAAAAGCTTGAAGGCCTCAGGGGTATGCATGATGATTGAAGGCCTCCTCCGGTATTCAACGGGTGTCCTGTTGGGGATGCGGGTTTACTTTGGTGTGTGCTTGGGAGCTTGTTCTTGTATTAACGGGTTCTCGTTGGAGAACTTGGAGTCATCCTGCACTTTTGCACCCAAGAGCTTGGGATCACCTGCCTGTTATCTGGTGGGTTTCCTCATTCGGGGGGACAGGGACGCGTTCGGGCACTTGGGGAACCGCATGTGGCTATACCTGCGTTCGTAAATCAAGGGAGATAGCTGTACGGAGTGTTATCCTTGCGCGGGAGATGCACTATCCTGTGAAGTCCATGCGATTCAGGACGAGCTTGGGCTTCGCGGTTGGGCCTCATAGTTGGACATCCTAA